>NC_092156.1:757500-772500 GCF_045791955.1 Oncorhynchus clarkii lewisi
TTCACGCTCTCCTGAATGTGAGTGGTTTCTACATTAACACATGAACATCTGTGTAACAGTCTCTCTCTCTGATATCACTCACCTCTCACACAGATATTAAAGGCTGTATTTAATCTATAAAGATGAAACATTACACATTCCAGAAATGTAGAAAGAAATGTAAAGGAACATCATGTGCCTATGAGGACCCCAGGAACATTAGGTGTCCATGAGGGAGGTCCCCAGGAACATTAGGTATCTAGGTGGACCCCAGGAACATTAGGTGTCTAGGAGGGAGGACCCCAGGAACATTAGGTGTCTAGGAGGACCCCAGGAACATTAGGTGTCTAGAAGGGAGGAACCCAGGAACATTAGGTGTTTATGAGGAAGGACCCCAGGAACATTAGGTATCTAGGAGGACCCCAGGAACATTAGGTGTCTAGGAGGGAGGACCCCAGGAACATTAGGGGTCTAGGAGGACCCCAGGAACATTATGTATCTAGGAGGACCCCAGGAACATTAGGTGTCTAGGAGGGAGGACCCCAGGAACATTAGGGGTCTAGGAGGACCCCCGGTACATTAGGGGTCTAGGAGGGAGGACCCCAGGAACAATATGTATCTAGGAGGACCACAGGAACATTAGGTATCTAGGAGGACCCCAGGAACATTAGGTGTCTAGGAGGACCCCAGGAACATTAGGTTTCTAGGAGGACCACAAGAACATTATGTGTCTAGGAGGACCCCAGGACCATTAGGATCTAGGAGGGAGGACCCCAGGAACATAAGGTATCAAGGAGGACCCCAGGAACATTAGGTGTCTAAAAAGATCCCAGGAACATTAGGTGTCTAGGAGGAACCCAGGAACATTAGGTATCTAGGAGGAACCCAGAAACATTAGGTGTCTAGGAGGGAGGACCCCAGGAACATCGGGTGTCTAGAAGGACCCCGGGAACATTAAGTGTCTAGGAGGGAGGACCCCAGGAACATTAGGGGTCTAGGAGGACCCCCGGTACATTAGGGGTCTAGGAGGGAGGACCCCAGGAACATTAGGTGTCAAGGAGGATCCCAGGAACACTATGTGTCTAAGATTACACCAGGAACATTAGGTGTCTAGGAAGACCCCAGGAACATTAGGTGTCTATGAGGGAGGACCACAGGAATATTAGGTGTCTATGAGGGAGGACCCTAGGAACATTAGGTGTCTAGGAGGACCCCAGGAACATTAGGTGTCTATGAGGGAGGACCACAGGAATATTAGGTGTCTATGAGGGAGGACCCTAGGAACAATAGGTGTCTAGGAGGGAGGACCCCAGGAACATTTGGTGTCTAGAAGGGAGGACCCCAGGAACATTAGATGTCTAAGAGGGAGGACCCCAGGAACATTAGGTGTCTAGAAGGGAGGACCCCAGGAACATTAGATGTCTAAGAGGGAGGACCCCAGGAACATTAGATGTCTAGGAGGGAGGACCCCAGGAACATTTGGTGTCTAGGAGGACCCCAGGAACATTAGGTGTCTAGGAGGACCCCAGGAACATTAGATGTCTAGGAGGGAGGACCCCAGGAACATTAGGTGTCTAGGACGACCACAGGAACATTAGGTGTCTAGTAGGATCCCAGGAACATTAGGTGTCTAGGAGGACCCCAGGAACATTAGGTGTCTAGGAGGGAGGACCCCAGGAACATTAGGTGTCTAGGAGGACCCCAGGAACATTAGGGGTCTAGGAGGACCCCAGGAACATTAGGTGTCTATGAGGAAGGACCCCAGGAACATTAGGGGTCTAGGAGGACCCCAGGAACATTAGGTGTCTATGAGGGAGGACCCCAGGAACATTAGGTGTCTAGAAGGTAGGACCCCAGGAACAATAGGTATCTAGGAGGATCCCAGGAACACTATGTGTCTATGAGGGAGGACCAGAGGAACATTAGGTGTCTATGAGGGAGGACCCCAGGAACAATAGGTATCTAGGAGGACCCCAGGAACATTAGGTGTCTAGAAGGTAGGACCCCTGGAACATTAGGTGTCTAGAAGGTAGGACCCCTGGAACAATAGGTATCTAGGAGGATCCCAGGAACACTATGTGTCTATGACGGAGGACCAGAGGAACATTAGGTGTCTATGAGGGAGGACCCCAGGAACAATAGGTATCTAGGAAGACCCCAGGAACATTAGGTGTCTAGGAGGAGGAGCCCAGGAACAATAGGTGTCTAGAAGGTAGTACCCCAGGAACAATAGGTATCTAGGAGGATCCCAGGAACACTATGTATCTAAGATTACACCAGGAACATTAGGTGTCTAGGAGGAGCCCAGGAACATTAGGTGTCTATGAGGGAGGACCAGAGGAACATTAAGTGTCTATGAGGGAGGACCCCAGGAACAGGTAGGTAGGAGGACCCCAGGAACATTAGGTATCTGGGAGGACCCCAGGAACACTATGTATCTAGGAGGACCCCAGGAACATTAGGTGTCTAGGAGGGAGGACCCCAGGAACATTACATGTCTAGGAGGGAGGACCCCAGGAACATTAGATGTCTAGGAGGGAGGACCCCAGGGACATTAGATGTCTAGGAGGGAGGACCCCAGGAACATTAGGTGTCTAGGAGGACCACAGGAACATTATGTATATAGGAGGAACCCAGGAACATTAGGTGTCTAGGAGGACCCCAGGAACATTAGGTGTCTATGAGGAAGGACCCCAGGAACATTAGGTGTCTAGAAGGGAGGACCCCAGGAACAATAGGTATCTAGAAGGGAGGACCCCAGGAACAATAGGTGTCTATGAGGGAGGACCCCAGGAACATTAGGTGTCTAGGAGGACCCCAGGAACATTAGGTGTCTAGGAGGGAGGACCCCAGGAACAATAGGTATCTAGGAGGACACCTGGAACATTAGGTATCTAGGAGGACCCCAAGAACATTAGGTGTCTAAGAGGATCCCAGGAACATCAGGTGTCAAGGAGGATCCCAGGAACATTAGGGGTCTAGGAGGGAGGACCCCAGGAACATTAGGTGTCAAGGAGGATCCCAGGAACATCAGGTGTCAAGGAGGATCCCAGGAACATTAGGGGTCTAGGAGGGAGGACCCCAGGAACATTAGGTGTCAAGGAGGATCCCAGGAACATTAGGTGTCTAGGAGGGAGGACCCCAGGAACATTAGGTGTCTAGGAGGACCCCGGGAACATTAGGGGTCTAGGAGGGAGGACCCCAGGAACATTTGGTTTCAAGGAGGATCCCAGGAACATCAGGTGTCTAGGAGGAACCCAGGAACATTAGGTATCTAGAAGGGAGGACCCCAGGAACATTAGGTGTCTAGGAGGGAGGACCCCAGGAACATCAGGTGTCTAGGAGGACCCCAGGAACATCAGGTGTCTAGTAGGGAGGTCCCCTAAAATTCACAAATTCTACAGCACAACGGCAGAGTCATATCTTAAGTGTAAAACTAACAATGACTCAATAATCCATGCCTTCTGGGAAAGCTATGAAGTCCCAAAGTTATGGGCGGCGTTAGACAGTTGGCTGTCAGAAGTTTTATAATGTAAATGTACTTTTTATTCATGTGTCTGCATATTTAAAGACATGGCATATGAGGGTGCAGTGAAATGCCCAATAGTGTGGACCATACTTTTCTCGTCAATGATTTCGTTAAACATTTACTTCATAACTGGAAATCAAATGATTCTCCATCATTACGACCGTTGATGAATCAAATGTATTGTTATAGAAACATGTGTGTTTCTCAAAGTGCTGTACAGAAACCCAGCCTAAAACCCCAAACAGCAAGCAATGCAGGTGTAGAAGCACGGTGGCTAGGAAAAACTCCCTAGAAAGGCCAAAACCTAGGAAGAAACCTAGAGAGGAACCAGGCTATGTGGGGTGGCCAGTCCTCTTCTGGCTGTGCCGGGTGGAGATTATAACAGAACATGGCCAAGATGTTCAAATGTTCATAAATGACCAGCATGGTCGAATAATAATAAGGCAGAACAGTTGAAACTGGAGCAGCAGCACGGCCAGGTGGACTGGGGACAGCAAGAGTCACAATCCTTTACTCCACATGACAGACTTTCATATCTGTTCTACACTACAGAGCTGATCCTTTATTCTACATGACAGACTATCATATCTGTTCTCCACTACAGAGCTGATCCTTTATTCTACATGACAGACTATCATATCTGTTCTACACATTGCATTTCTATCTCAATACGTTGTTAGCATGTGGGAGACGAGGTCTTGTGGGTCGTGGTTGGCTGTTCCATTCCAAAGGTCTGTTAACAGGAAGTAGACTTGGAACCCTAACCAGCTGGACTCAGCTACAAAATACACCTCACTCAGCATAAACAACACATCACTTTTTACAGTCACCACCTTGTGTGTGTGTGTGTGTGCGTGCGTGCAGACTGACTCACACGGTTCCTACTGTAAGTCAAAATTCTGACGTTACTCTTTTCTTTCTCTTCCTCTGTCGTTGTTCTTTAAAAACTTCTGACATTATCTTTCTCTTCCTCCGTCTTGTCCCTGTCTCTGCTCTCTCTCTGTTGACTAAAGTCAATTGAGTTGATCTTATTATTTCATTCGATTCTTATTTAAAGTTGAGATGTGAAGAATGTTTTTAACTTCAGAAGTAAAGAGATACTTTTCATGTTTCTATATTTGATCAGTGGAAGTATTTCTCAAACTGAATCCTAATCTATCGTTGATATGACAATAACAACATGTTCCTGTGTATGGTATCTCTTTATCTATGCACGGCATAGTGCCAGAGAGGAATTCATAAAGGCCCAGTAAAGCAGAGATAATATCAATGCAAATACCTCGACCATCTCTATCTTTTCTCTTTTTATCTGTTCCCCCTATCTCCTCCCCTCCTCCTCATGTTTTTTTTTTTGCTGAGAGAGGGCCTGTGGTATCAGAGAAGGGAGGTTAGTGTTATCGGGCCAGGCAGGGTGTGTGTGTACTAAGCTGTTTCTAATCAGAGTTAAAGGGCGAAGGATGAGGTCACATGTGGCCGAGGTTTCTCCAGGGATCATCAACTATATTCAGGACAGTCTAGACCAGGGATCATCAACTATATTCAGGACAGTCTAGACCAGGGATCATCAACTAGATTCAGGACAGTCTAGACCAGGGATCATCAACTAGATTCAGGACAGTCTAGACCAGGGATCATCAACTAGATTCAGGACAGTCTAGACCAGGGATCATCAACTAGATTCAGGACAGTCTAGACCAGGGATCATCAACTAGATTCAGGACAGTCTAGACCAGGGATCATCAACTAGATTCAGGACAGTCTAGACCAGGGATCATCAACTAGATTCAGGACAGTTTAGACCAGGGATCATCAACTAGATTCAGGACAGTCTAGACCAGGGATCATCAACTATATTCAGGACAGTCTAGACCAGGGATCATCAACTAGATTCAGGACAGTCTAGACTAGGGATCATCAACTAGATTCAGGACAGTTTAGACCAGGGATCATCAACTAGATTCAGGACAGTTTAGACCAGGGATCATCAACTAGATTCAGGACAGTCTAGACCAGGGATCATCAACTAGATTCAGGACAGTCTAGACCAGGGATCATCAACTAGATTCAGGACAGTCTAGACCAGGGATCATCAACTAGATTCAGGACAGTTTAGACCAGGGATCATCAACTAGATTCAGGACAGTCTAGACCAGGGATCATCAACTAGATTTAGGACAGTCTAGACCAGGGATCATCAACTAGATTCAGGACAGTCTAGACCAGGGATCATCAACTAGATTCAGGACAGTTTAGACCAGGGATCATCAACTAGATTCAGGACAGTCTAGACCAGGGATCATCAACTAGATTCAGGACAGTTTAGACCATGGATCATCAACTAGATTCAGGACAGTCTAGACCAGGGATCAGAGGGAGGAGAGGGGGATAGACTGTCCTATCATTCTTTATTTCTTTGTGACTAACTTGTGTACAGGTATACCAGAGAAGCCACATCCCTGATTGGCAGATTATTGGCAACCCTGATTAGAAGCAGCTGTTGCTCATCAGTTGCTCACCTGTGTTCCCTACAAACGCTGTTTTGAATTTAAAAAATGGTACCTACACACTGAAGAAGGCTGGAAAGCTGAAAAGTATGTGAACGCTATCCCTGCCGCAGTAAAACAAAGCCTTATGCAACATATTTTTGAATTCTGAATTGACAGACTGCTGGAGAGCGCGATGGTCCCGTTTTGATTAACATCTAGATGTTAAAATCCCAGCACAGGGTAGTAGTATCTTCATGAAGTGGCCGTGATGTCAAGTAACACAGAACCATGTGTCAGAACAACATCACTTGACCACCTGACTACCACACTACTCTGCTAATCTGCTGAGGCATTCTACCTCACGGTTCATTCACCCAGAGTAAAGTACAATGCTGCATCTCTCTCTCTCTCTCTCTCTCTCTCTCTCTCTCTCTCTGTTGTCTCAGCAATAATAATAGTGGAAATGGGATTACCATTAACAACAACAACAATGACAATATTAATGAGAATAATATCTGATACTGACCCTCCCTCCCTCTAGGTAACCACACCTCCTCCTCCAACCTGTCTGTCCCCCTCCCCCCACCAGGGGGCGATGATGACTACAGTGATTACTACTCTGAGGCAGAGGGTGTGGTGGGGTTAGGGGATGGGGTAGAGATGAGGCCCCTGGCCCCCCAGGACCCCGATGGCCCTATGAGGATGAACGGCTGGCTCATCTGTAAGGACCAGGATGAGATGTTGAACCTGGCCTTCACCGTGGGATCATTCCTTCTATCAGCCATCACTCTGCCGCTGGGCATCGTCATGGACAAATACGGACCGCGCAACCTACGACTGCTGGGCAGGTAGGAGAGAGCGAGAGGAGGAGGGACAGTGGGTGGAGGAGGGGGGAGTCTGAGTTCAGACTGTGTTGGTTTAAATGGTTAAACAGGTGTGAGTTGACATGGTATGAGTTTACATGGTGTATGCTGATTGGCTGACAGTCGTGGTATACCACGGGTATGACAAAACATCTAATTACGTTGGTAACCAGTTTATAATAGCAATAAGGCACCTCGGAGGCATTTCATCGTGCCTAAGAACAGTCCTTAGCCATGGTATACATGTATACATCAGCAATGTTGCTCTTGCTGCTGGTGATTCTCTGATCCACCTCTACACAACTGACACCATTCTGTATACTTCTGGCCGTTCTTTGGACACTGTGTTAACAAACCTCCAGACGAGCTTCAATGCCTTTACAACTCTCCTTTGTGGCCTCCAACTGTTCTTAAATGCAAGTAAAACTAAGTGCATGCTCTTCAACCAATCGCTGCCTGCACCTGCCCGCCCGTCCAGCATCACTACTCTGGACGGCTCTGACTTAGAATATGTGGACAACTTCAAATACCTAGGTGTCTGGTTAGACTGTAAACTCTCCTTCCAGACTCACATTAAGCATCTCCAATCCAAAATGAAATCTAGAATCGGCTTCCTATTTCGCAACAAAGCATCCTTCACTCATGCTGTCAAACTTACCCTTGTAAAACTGACCATCCTACCGATCCTCGACTTCAGCGATGTAATTTACAAAATAGCCTCCAATACTCTACTCAACAAATTGGATGCAGTCTATCACAGTGCCATCCCATATCACTAAATCCCCATATACTAGCCACCACTGCGACCTGTATGCTCTCGTTGGCTGGCCCTCGCTTCATACTCGTCACCAAACCCACTGGCTCCAGGTTCTCTATAAATATTTGTTAGGTAGAGCCCCACCTTATCTCAGGTGGGGCTTTATGGTGTCATCTGTCTAGAGGGGGATCAGAGAATCACCAGCAGCAAGAGCGACATCATTGATGTATACAGAGAAGAGAGTTGGCCAGAGAATTGAACCCTGTGGCACCCCCATAGAGACTGCCAGAGGTCCAGACAACAGGCCTCCGATTTGACACACTGAACTCTATCTGAGAAGTAGTTGGTGAACCAGGTGAGGCAGTCATTTAAGAAACCAAGGCTGTTTAGTTTGCCGATAAGAATGTGATTATTGACAGAGTCGAACGCTTTGGCCAGGTCGATGAATACAGCTGCACAGTATTGTCTCTTATCGATGCCGGTTATGATATCGTTTAGGACCTTGAGCGTGGCTGAGGTGCACCCATGACCAGCTTGGAAACCAGATTGCGTACCGGAGAAGGTACGGTGGGATTTGAAATGGTCTGTGATCTGTTTGTTGACTTGGCTTTGGAAGACCTTAGAAAGGCAGTGTAGGACAGATCTAGGTCTGTAGCAGTTTGGGTCTAGAGTGTCTCCCCTTTGAAGAGGGGGATGACTGCGGCAGCTTTCCAATTTTTGGGGATCTCAGACGATACGAAAGAGAGGTAGAACAGGCCAGTAATAGGGGTTGCAACAATTTTGGAGGATCATTTTAGAAAGAGTTAGTCCAGATTGTCTAGCCCAGCTGATTTGTAGGGATCCAGATTTTGCAGCTCTTTCAGAACATCAGCTATCTGGATTTGGGTGAAGGAGAAATGGGGGAGGCTGTGGGTGGTGCAGGGCTGTTGACTGGGGTAGGGGTAGCCAGGTGGAAAGCATGGAAAGCCGTAGAAAAATTATTATTGATATTCTCAATTATCATGTATTTATCGGTGGTGACAGTGTTTCCTAGTCTCAGTGCAGTGGGCAGATGGGAGGAGGTGCTCTTGTGGACTTTACAGTGGCCCAGAATGTTTTTGAGTTTGTACTACAGGATGCAAATGTCTGTTTGAAAAAGCTAGCCTTTGCTTTCCTGACTGACTGTGTATATTGGTTCCTAACTTCCCTGAAAAGTTGCAAATCGCGGGGGCTGTTCGATTCTACTGCAGAATGCCACAGGATGTTTTTGTGCTGGTCAAGGGCAGACAGGTCTGGAGAGAACCAAGGGCTATATCTGTTCCTGGTTCTAAAGTTTTTGAATGGAGCACGCTTATTTTAGATGGTGAGGAAAGCACTTTTAAAGAATAACCAGACATCCTCTATATGATATTGATTTATGGTTATATATGATATTGATGTATTGTTTGTGTGTATTCCAGTGCCTGTTTCTCCTTCTCTTGTCTTCTCATCGCCTACGGAGCATACAACCCTGATGGTGAGTAGACTACCTAGCATACAGTACCATGTCACCAAACTACCATATCACCAAACTACCATATCACTATCACTACATCACCAAGCTACCATGTCACCAAACTACCATATCACTATTACTACATCACCAAGCTACCATGTCACCAAACTACCATATCACTATCACTACATCACCAAGCGACCATGTCACCAAACTACCATATCACTATTACTACATCACCAAACTACCATGTCACCAAACTACCATATCACTATTACTACATCACCTAGCTACCATGTCACCTAGCTACCATATCACCTAAAAAACACATTAGTATCACTATATTACCTAGCTACCATATCACCTAGCTAAAATAGCACTATATATTACCTAGCTACCATATCACCATCACTACATTACCTTGCTACCAAATCACTATATTACCTAGCTAACATATCACCATCACTATATCACCTAGCTACCATCTAACTATATTACCTAGCTACCATATCACCATATTACCTAGCTACCATATCACCATCACTATATCACCTAGCTACCATCTCACTATATTACCTAGCTACCATAGCAACATATCACATAGCTATCATATCTCATAGCTACCATATCACCTAGCTACCATATCACATTGCTACCATATCACCTAGCTACCATGTCACCTAGCTATCATATCAACATATCACCTAGTTACCATATCACATAGCTACCATATCACCTAGCTACCACATCACCTAGTTACCATATCACCTAGCTACCATGTCACCTAGCTACCATGTCAACATATCACCTAGCTACCATATCACCAAGCTGCCATATCACTATGTGTGTGTAGGTGTGTGTATCTTTAGGGTGTATGTGTGTGTGTGAACGTGTGTCCATTTGTGAAGGGAATACGTGTGTCTGTGTCTGTGTGTGTGTTTGTGTCTGACGGTGTCTCCGTCTTCCTCCACAGAGCTGTCAATCCTGATCTTCATCGCGCTGACATTTAACGGCTTCGGAGGAATGTGCATGACCTTCACCTCCCTCACGGTGAGAGAGAGAGAGTATGGTACAGTGTCTGTCTGAGAGAGAGGTACGGTGTCTGTCTGAGAGAGAGGTACAGTGTCTGTCTGGGAGAGAGGTGCAGTGTCTCTGTCTGAGAGAGAGGTACAGTGTCTGTCTGAGAGAGGGGTACAGTGTCTCTGTCTGAGAGAGAGGTACAGTGTCTCTGTCTGAGAGAGAGGTACAGTGTCTGTCTGAGAGAGAGGTACAGTGTCTCTGTCTGAGAAAGAGGTACAGTGTCTCTTTCTGAGAGAGAGGTACAGTGTCTGTCTGAGAGAGAGGTACAGTGTCTGTCTGAGAGAGAGGCACAGTGTCTCTGTCTGAGAGAGAGGTACAGTGTCTCTGTCTGAGAGAGAGGTACAGTGTCTGTCTGAGAGAGAGGTACAGTGTCTCTGCCTGAGAGAGAGGTACAGTGTCTGTCTGAGAGAGAGGTACAGTGTCTGTCTGAGAGAGAGGTACAGTGTCTGTCTGAGAGAGAGGTACAGTCTCTGTCTGAGAGAGAGGTACAGTCTCTGTCTGAGAGAGAGGTACAATTCCTGTCAGAGAGAGAGGTACAGTCCCTGTCTGAGAGAGGGGTACAGTCTCTGTCTGAGAGAGAGGTACTGTCTCTGTCTGAGAGAGAGGTACAGTGTCTGTCTGAGAGAGAGGTACAGTGTCTCTGTCTGAGAGAGAGGTACAGTGTCTCTGTCTGAGAGAGAGGTACAGTGTCTGTCTGAGAGAGGTACAGTGTCTGTCTGAGAGAGAGGTACAGTCTCTGCCTGAGGGAGAGGTACAGTCCCTGTCTGAGAGAGAGGTACAGTCCCTGTCTGAGAGAGAGGTACAGTGTCTCTGCCTGAGAGAGAGGTACAGTGTCTCTGTCTGAGAGAGGTACAGTGTCTGTCTGAGAGAGAGGTACAGTGTCTGTCTGAGAGAGCGGTACAGTGTCTCTGTCTGAGAGAGGAACAGTGTCTCTGTCTGAGAGAGGGGTACAGTCTCTGTCTGAGAGAGAGGTACAGTGTCTGTCTGAGAGAGTGGTACAGTGTCTCTGCCTGAGAGAGAGGTACAGTGTCTGTCTGAGAGAGAGGTACAGTGTATCTGTCTGAGAGAGGTACAGTGTATCTGTCTGAGAGAGGTACAGTGTCTCTGTCTGAGAGAGAGGTACAGTGTCTGTCTGAGAGAGAGGTACAGTGTCTCTGTCTGAGAGAGAGGCACAGTGTCTCTGTCTGAGAGAGAGGTACAGTGTCTGTCTGAGAGAGAGGTACAGTGTCTCTGTCTGAGAGAGAGGTACAGTGTCTCTTTCTGAGAGAGAGGTACAGTGTCTGTCTGAGAGAGAGGTACCGTGTCTCTGCCTGAGAGAGAGGTACAGTGTCTGTCTGAGAGAGAGGTACAGTGTCTGTCTGAGAGAGAGGTACAGTGTCTGTCTGAGAGAGAGGTACAGTCTCTATCTGAGAGAGAGGTACAGTCTCTGTCTGAGAGAGAGCTACAGTCCCTGTCTGAGAGAGAGGTACAGTCCCTGTCTGAGAGAGAGGTACAGTGTCTGTCTGAGAGAGCGGTACAGTGTCTCTGTCTGAGAGAGGGGTACAGTGTCTGTCTGAGAGAGAGGTACAGTCTCTGTCTGAGAGAGAGGTACAGTGTCTGTCTGAGAGAGAGGTACAGTGTCTGTCTGAGAGAGAGGTACAGTGTCTCTGTCTGAGAGAGAGGTACAGTGTCTCTGTTTGAGAGAGAGGTACAGTGTCTCTGTCTGAGAGAGAGGTACAGTGTCTCAGTCTGAGAGAGAGGTACAGTGTCTGTCTGAGAGAAAGGCACAGTGTCTCTGTCTGAGAGAGAGGTACAGTGTCTGTCTGAGAGAGAGGCACAGTGTCTCTGTCTGAGAGCGGTACAGTGTCTGTCTGAGAGAGAGGTACAGTCTCTGCCTGAGAGAGAGGTACAGTCCCTGTCTGAGAGAGAGGTACAGTGTCTGTCTGAGAGAGAGGTACACTGTCTGTCTGAGAGAGCGGTACAGTGTCTCTGTCTGAGAGAGGAACAGTGTCTCTGTCTGAGAGAGGGGTACAGTCTCTGTCTGAGAGAGAGGTACAGTGTCTGTCTGAGAGAGTGGTGCAGTGTCTCTGCCTGAGAGAGAGGTACAGTGTCTCTGCCTGAGAGAGGTACAGTGTCTGTCTGAGAGAGAGGTACAGTGTCTGTCTGAGAGAGCGATACAGTGTCTCTGTCTGAGAGAGGAACAGTGTCTCTGTCTGAGAGAGGGGTACAGTGTCTCTGCCTGAGAGAGAGGTACCATGTCTCTGTCTGAGAGAGAGGTACATTGTATATGTCTGAGAGAGAGGTACATTGTATCTGCCTGAGAGAGAGGTACAGTGTCTCTGTCTGAGAGAGAGGTACAGTGTCTGTCTGAGAGAGAGGTACAGTGTCTGTCTGAGAGAGAGGTACAGTGTCTGTCTGAGAGAGAGGTACAGTGTCTCTGTCTGAGAGAGAGAGTAGGGTACAGTCTCTGTCTGGGAGAGAGGTACAGTGTCTGTCTGAGAGAGGTACAGTGTATGTCTGGATGAGAGGTACAGTGTCTGTCTGGGAGAGAGGTACAGTGTCTGTCTGAGAGAGAGGTACAGTGTCTGTCTGAGAGAGAGGTACAGTGTCTGTCTGAGAGAGAGGTACAGTGTCTGTCTGAGAGAGAGGTACAGTGTCTGTCTGAGAGAGAGGTACAGTGTCTCTGTCTGAGAGAGAGAGTAGGGTACAGTCTCTGTCTGGGAGAGAGGTACAGTGTCTGTCTGAGAGAGGTACAGTGTATGTCTGGATGAGAGGTACAGTGTCTGTCTGGGAGAGAGGTACAGTGTCTGTCTGAGAGAGAGGTACAGTGTCTGTCTGAGAGAGAGGTACAGTGTCTGTCTGAGAGAGAGGTACATTGTGTGTGTGTGTGTGTGTGTGTGTGTGTGTGTGTGTGTGTGTGTGTGTGTGTGTGTGTGTGTGTGTGTGTGTGTGTGTGTGTGTGTGTGTGTGTGTGTGTGTGTGTGTGTGTGTGTGTGTGTGTGTGTGTGTGTGTGTGTGTGTGTGTGTGTGTGTGTTCTGTTCAGATTTCTCCATATTCACTTGTGATCCAAAACAGAAAGTGTGTTTCATTGACGTGTGGGTGTGTTTTGCATACTGTTTGTCTCTGTCTGTGTAGAGAACATTGTGTCATTCGGCCTCAGTTGTTTTCAAAGATTTTCTCTTTTGCATTACACAAATCCATATCATCTCGATACCATATCAAAACATGTCAGCACACAAACCCTCTTGTGTCCTCTCTCCCTCCTTCTCTCTCTGGCCAGGCGCCCTTTCTCCTGTCCTTTGGTCATGATAGAGAGGGAGAGAGTAGAGATGTAGAGAGAGGGAGAGAGTGAGAGAGAGATAGATGGGGAGAAAGGTCATTATCACTGTTCCAGTACTTCTCTCCCACATTTTGCTTTGAACAACAACAACACAGACTTGCTCCAACTCTCTCTCTCTCCCACATATCTGCATCCTTAATGTAGATCCACAATGAAACATTGTACCATTCAAGGACAGACAAACACAGAGAGTTAGAAAGGTGAAAGGCTGAGGAGGGGGGATAACCTCCCATCCTCCAAAATATTCTGTGATTTTAGAGTTTATAGTCTGATAGACAGACATTTTCTAGTAGCTTGGTGGTAGTTGAACTAAATTCAAATCTAGGTAGTGTTTTCAGTAGGTTACTACTGTTTTCCCATGTAGCGGTGTAGCTAACAACTGGAACTACACACTACTGTTTTACCATGTAGCGGTGTAGCGGTGTAGATAACTACTGGATCTACACACTACTGTTTTACCATGTAGCGGTGTAGCTAACTACTGGAACTACACTCTACTGTTTTACCATGTAGCTAACTACTGGAACTACACACTACTGTTTTACCATGTAGCGGTGTAGTTAACTACTGGAACTACACACTACTGTTTTACCATGTAGCGGTGTAGCCAACTACTGGAGCTACACACTACTGTTTTACCAAGTAGCGGTGTAGCGGTGTAGCTAACTACTGGAGCTACACACTACTGTTTTACCATGTAGCGGTGTAGCTAACTACTGGAACTACACACTACTGTTTTACCATGTAGCGGTGTAGCTAACTACTGGAACTACACTCTACTGTTTTACCATGTAGCGGTGTAGCTAACTACTGGAACTACACACTACTGTTTTACCATGTAGCGGTGTAGCTAACTACTGGAACTACACACTACTGTTTTACCATGTAGCGGTGTAGCGGTGTAGCTAACTACTGGAGCTACACACTACTGTTTTACCATGTAGCGGTGTAGCTAAATACTGGAACTACACACTACTGTTTTACCATGTAGCGGTGTAGCAAACTACTGGAGGTACACACTACTGTTTTACCATGTAGCGATGTAGCGGTGTAGCTAACTACTGGAACTACACACTACTGTTTTACCATGTAGCGGTGTAGCTAACTACTGGAACTACACACTACTGTTTTACCATGTAGCGGTGTAGATAACTACTGGAGCTACACACTACTGTTTTACCATGTAGCAGGTGTAGCGGTGTAGCTAACTACTGGAACTACACACTACTGTTTTACCATGTAGCGGTGTAGCTAACTACTGGAACTACACTCTACTGTTTTACCATGTAGCGGTGTAGCTAACTACTGGAACTACACACTACTGTTTTACCATGTAGCGGTGTAGCTAACTACTGGAACTACACACTACTGTTTTACCATGTAGCGATGTAGCGGTGTAGCTAACTACTGGAACTACACACTACTGTTTTACCATGTAGCGGTGTAGCTAACTACTGGAACTACACTCTACTGTTTTACCATGTAGCGGTGTAGCTAACTACTGGAACTACA
>NC_092156.1:777500-955000 GCF_045791955.1 Oncorhynchus clarkii lewisi
TCACCTAGGACACAACAACAACTGTTATAGATCACCTAGGACACAACAACAACTGTTATAGATCACCTAGGACACAACAACAACTGTTATAGATCACCTAGGACACAACAACAACTGTTATAGATCACCTAGGAAACAACTACAAGTGTTATAGATCACCTAGGACACAACAACAACAACTGTTATATATCACCTAGAAAACAACTACAACTGTTATATATCACCTAGGAAACAACTACAACTGTTATAGATCACCTAGGACACCACAACAACAACTGTTATATATCACCTAGGAAACAACTACAACTGTTATATATCACCTAGGAAACAACTACAACTGTTATATATCACCTAGGACACAACTACAACTGTTATAGATCACCTAGGAAACAACAACAACTGTTATAGATCACCTAGGACACAACAACAACAACTGTTATAGATCACCTAGGAAACAACAACAACTGTTATAGATCACATAGGACACAACAACAACAACTGTTATATATCACCTAGGAAACAACAACAACTGTTATCGATCACATAGGACACAACAACAACAACTTTTATATATCACCTAGGAAACAACAACAACTGTTATAGATCACATAGGAAACAACAACAACTGTTATAGATCACCTAGGACACAACAACAACTGTTATAGATCACCTAGGACACAACAACAACTGTTATAGATCACCTAGGACACAACAACAACTGTTATAGATCACCTAGGACACAACAACAACTGTTATAGATCACCTAGGAAACAACTACAAGTGTTATAGATCACCTAGGACACAACAACAACAACTGTTATATATCACCTAGAAAACAACTACAACTGTTATATATCACCTAGGAAACAACTACAACTGTTATAGATCACCTAGGACACCACAACAACAACTGTTATATATCACCTAGGAAACAACTACAACTGTTATATATCACCTAGGACACAACAACAACAACTGTTATAGATCACCTAGGACACAACTACAACTGTTATAGATCACCTAGGACACAACAACAACTGTTATAGATCACCTAGGACACAACAACAACTGTTATAGATCACCTAGGAAACAACTACAACTGTTATAGATAACCTAGGACACAACAACAACTGTTATAGATCACCTAGGACACAACAACAACTGTTATAGATCACCTAGGAAACAACTACAACTGTTATAGATCACCTAGGACACAACAACAACAACTGTTATATATCACCTAGAAAACAACTACAACTGTTATATATCACCTAGGAAACAACTACAACTGTTATAGATCACCTAGGACACCACAACAACAACTGTTATATATCACCTAGGAAACAACTACAACTGTTATATATCACCTAGGAAACAACTACAACTGTTATATATCACCTAGGACACAACAACAACAACTGTTATAGATCACCTAGGAAACAACAACAACTGTTATAGATCACCTAGGACACAACTACAACTGTTATAGATCACCTAGGAAACAACAACAACTGTTATAGATCACCTAGGACACAACAACAACAACTGTTATAGATCACCTAGGAAACAACAACAACTGTTATCGATCACATAGGACACAACAACAACAACTTTTATATATCACCTAGGAAACAACAACAACTGTTATAGATCACATAGGAAACAACAACAACTGTTATAGATCACCTAGGACACAACAACAACAACTGTTATAGATCACCTAGGACACAACAACAACTGTTATAGATCACCTAGGACACAACAACAACTGTTATAGATCACCTAGGACACAACAACAACTGTTATAGATCACCTAGGACACAACAACAACTGTTATAGATCACCTAGGAAACAACTACAAGTGTTATAGATCACCTAGGACACAACAACAACAACTGTTATATATCACCTAGAAAACAACTACAACTGTTATATATCACCTAGGAAACAACTACAACTGTTATAGATCACCTAGGACACCACAACAACAACTGTTATATATCACCTAGGAAACAACTACAACTGTTATATATCACCTAGGACACAACAACAACAACTGTTATAGATCACCTAGGACACAACTACAACTGTTATAGATCACCTAGGAAACAACAACAACTGTTATAGATCACCTAGGACACAACAACAACAACTGTTATAGATCACCTAGGAAACAACAACTGTTATAGATCACATAGGACACAACAACAACAACTGTTATATATCACCTAGGAAACAACAACAACTGTTATAGATCACATAGGAAACAACAACAACTGTTATAGATCACCTAGGACACCACAACAACAACTGTTATATATCACCTAGGAAACAACAACAACCGTTATAGATCACATAGGAAACAACAACAACTGTTATAGATCACCAAAGAAACAACAACAACTGTTACAGATCACCTAGGAAACAACAACAACAGCTGTCATAGATCACCTAGTAAACAACAAATACAACTGTTACAGATCACCGATATCATGCTGGGCCAAGTGTTTCCTAGGTGATCTATAACAGTTGTTGTTGTTGTTTCCTAGGTAATCTAAAAACAATTGTTGTCGTTTTTGTTTCCTAGGTAATATAAGTTGATGTTATTGTTTGTTTCTTAGGTGATCTATAACAGTTGTTGTTGTTGTGTCCTAGGTGATCTATAACAGTTGTTGTTGTTTCCTATGTGATCTATAACAGTTGTTGTTTCCTAGGTGATATATAACAGTTGTTGCTGTTGTTTCCAAAGTGATCTACAACAGTTGTTGTTGTTTCCTAGGTGATCTATAACAGTTGTTGTTGTTTCCTAGGTGATATATAACAGTTGTAGTTGTTTCCTAGGTGATCTATAACAGTTGTTGTTTTCTCGGTGATCTATAACAGTTGTTGTTGTTTCCTAGGTGATCCATAACAGTTGTTGTTGTTTCCTAGTTTTAAGGGTTAAGGGCTAGGGTTAGGGTTAGATATATACCAGTTGTTGTTTCCTAGTTGATCTATAACAGTTGTTGTTGTTTCCTAGGTGATATATAACAGTTGTTGTTTCCTAGGTGATCTATAACAGTTGTTGTTTTCTAGGTGATCTATAACAACAGTTGTTGTTTCCTAGGTCATCTATAACAGTTGTTGTTGTTTCCTAGGTGATCTATAACAGTTGTTGTTGTTTCCTAGGTGATCTATAACAGTTGTTGTTGTTTCCTAGGTGATATATAACAGTTCTAGTTGTTTCCTAGGTGATCTATAACAGTTGTTGTTGTTTACTAGGTGATCTATAACAGTTGTTGTTTCCTAGGTGATCTATAACAGTTGTTGTTTCCTAGGTGATCTATAACAGTTGTTGTTTCCTAGGTGATCTATAACAGTTGTTATTTCCTAGGTGATCTATAACAGTTGTTGTTTTCTAGGTGATCTATAACAACAGTTGTTGTTTCCTAGGTGATCTATAACAGTTGTTGTTGTTTCCTAGGTGATCTATAACAGTTGTTGTTGTTTCCTAGGTGATCTATAACAGTTGTTGTTGTTTCCTAGGTGATGTATAACAGTTGTTGTTGTTTCCTAGGTGATCTATAACAGTTGTTGTTGTTTCCTAGGTGATCTATAACAGTTGTTGTTGTTTCCTAGGTGATCTATAACAGTTGTTGTTGTTTCCTAGGTGATATATAACAGTTGTAGTTGTTTCCTAGGTGATCTATAACAGTAGTTGTTGTTTCCTAGGTGATCTATAACAGTTGTTGTTATGTCCTAGGGTTAAGGGTTAGGGTTAGGGTTAGATATATAACAGTTGCTGTTTCCTAGGTGATCTATAGCAGTTGTTGTTGTTTCCTAGGGTTAGGGTTAGATATATAACAGTTATTGTTTGTTAGGTTATCTGTAACAGTAGTTGTTGTTTCCTAGGGTTAGGGTTAAGGGTTAAGGGTTAAGGGTTAGGGTTAGAACTATAACAGTTGTTGTTTGTTAGGTGATCTATAACAGTAGTTGTTGTGATCTTTAACAGTTGCTGTTTTATCCTAGGTGATCTATAACGTTGTTGTAGTTTCCTAGGTGGTATGTAACAGCTTGTTGTGTTGTTGGTTTTTCCTAGGTAATCTACAACAGTTGTTTTTGTCATTGTTGTAGTTTCTTATGTGATATAGAACAGTAGTTATTGTTGTTGCTTCCTAGGTGATCTATAACATTGGTTGTTGATGTTTCCTAGGTGATCTATGACCTTGGTGTAACCTTCATCACCATCATGGTTGTCTGGGCAGCGTGTTCCGGCCTCGTCTTCTTCAACTGCTTCTTCAACTGGCCCCTGGAACCCTTCCCTGGCCCCGAGGACATGGACTATAGGTACACACATATACACACACACACACACACACACACATACACACACACACACACACACACACACACACACACACACACACACATAGTAGTAGTAACAGTAATACCAGCCATTAGGTAGGCTACATGTACAGTATTTTCCATCAGTGTGAGGGTAGGGTAGGGTATGGTAGGGTAGGGTAGGGTAGGCTGTGTGTTCATGTAATGTGCAGTAGAATGGGCAGTAGAATGTGCAGTAGAATGTGCAGTAGAATGTGCAGTAGAATGAGCAGTAGAATGAGCAGTAGAATTTGCAGCAGAATTTGCAGTAGTATATACAGTACTGTTAGAGGTCAAGCTCCAGGTCAGCTCAGGAATGTTTAACTGAACTGTGTTACATTTACACTGGAATAACATGACTCTCCCTCCCTCCCTCCCTCCCTAGTGTGAAGGTAAAGTTCAGTTGGCTGGGTTTTGACCATAAGATCACAGGGAAGCAGTTCTACCATCAGGTGACCACGGTGGGGAAGCGTCTGAGTGTGAGCAACAGTCTGAAGCAGAGAGAGCTGGCCACTAAGGAAGGACACAAACTCTGTCTCTCAACCATGGACCTGGAGGTCAGCAAAAAACCCAATGAGGAATGTAAGGACCCAACACAAATCTTTATACAACATTACACAATGTGGCCTCCCGAGTGATGCAGTGGTCTAAGGCGTCACCACAGACCCGGGTTTGATCCCAGGCTGTGTCACAACCTGCCATATGACCGGGAGTCCAATAGGGTGGCACACAATTGGCCCAGCGTAGTCCGGGTTAGTGGAGGGTTTGGCCAGGGAGGTTTTACTTGGCTCAACGCGATCTAGCGACTCCTTGTGGCGGGGCGGGCGCCTACAGGCTGGCGTTAGTGCTGCTGATTTCCGGGTTAAGCAGGCGGGTGTTAAGAAGCGCGGTTTGGTGGGCCATGTTTCAGAGGACGCATGACTCATCCTTCGCCTCCCGAGCCCATTGGGGAGTTGCAGCAATGAGACAAGATTGTAATTGGATATGACGAAATTGGGGAGAAAAAAAGGGGGTAAAACACAACGAAAAAACAAAAAAACATGCCACAATATTCTGCCAACTTAAAACAACACAACATACAGGTAACTGCCAAAATAAAGGAAACCCCAACATGTCTTAATAGGGCGTTGGGCCACCAACCGCCAGAACACATTCAACGCACCTTGGCATAGATTCTACAAGTGTCTGGAACTCTATTGGAGGGATGCGACACCATTCTTCCAGGAGCAATTCCGTAATTTGTTGTTTTGTTGATGTTGTCTTAGACTCCACTCCAGAATCTAACATAAATGTTCAAGTGGGTTGAGATCTGGTGACTGAGACGGCCATGGTACATGGTTTACATTGTTTTCATGTTCATCAAACCCTTCGGTGACCACTCATGCCCTGTGGATGGGGCATTGTCATCCTATGGGGGCATAGCAATGGTAGACAAAATAATGGCCAAATGGGGATTTTTATACATAACCCTAAGCATGATGGGAACCTGTGTGGAAGCAGCTGCTTTCAATATACTTTGTATCCCTCCTTTACTAAGGTATTTCCATTATTTCGGCAGTTACCTGTACATACCAACATGACACAATGTTCATACAACAACGCACAACCTTCATTCAATGTTCAGACAACAGAACACAACACAAAGTGCATAGTACAACACAACACAGTGTACATACAACACCAAACATATACTACAATAACCTTGAAAACATTTGAAACACATCTCTTCTCTGCCTCCGCTTCTGTCCTTCAGCCCAGTCGTTCATGCAGAGCATCATCAGCCCTCTCTTCATCCTCTCTCTGGTCACCATGTCCATCACTCAGCTCCGTCTCATCTTCTACATGGGAGCCATGAACAACATCCTGGAGGCCCTCAGCGATGGAGACCTCAACACTGGTGGGTACTGCTGCTAGGGCTGGGTGAGCCATGAACAACATCCTGGAGACCTCAACACTGGTGGGTACTGCTGCTAGGGCTGGGTGAGCCATGAACAACATCCTGGAGACCTCAACACTGGTGGGTACTGCTGCTAGGGCTGGGTGAGCCATGAACAACATCCTGGAGACCTCAACACTGGTGGGTACTGCTGCTAGGGCTGGGTGAGCCATGAACAACATCCTGGAGACCTCAACACTGGTGGGTACTGCTGCTAGGGCTGGGTGAGCCATGAACAACATCCTGGAGACCTCAACACTGGTGGGTACCCCATATGGAAAAGAATCATGACAATCAAATAAGAATGTTTACAGCAGGCGAAGATCATTTGTACAAAAATGTAATAAGTAATCTGGTAAGAATTTGGTAAGATATGTTTGCCATGTATGTCAGTGGTGTCATTGTATATGTGTTTTCTACATACTCTACCAGTCAAAAGTTTGGACACACGTACTCATTCCAGGATTTTTCTTTATTTGTACTATTTTATACATTATAGAATAATAGTGAAGACATCAAAACTATGAAATAACACATGTGCAATCATGTAGTAACCAAAAAAGTGTTAAATAAATCAAAATATATTTTATATTTTATATTCTTCAAAGTAGCCACCCTTTGCCTTGATGACAGCTTTGTACACCCTTGGCATTCTCTCAACCAGCTTCATGAGGAATTCCAACAGTCTTGAAGGAGTTGCCACATATGCTGAGGACTTGTGTGTTTTAAAATGCACCTCTCTTCTTTTCCTCCTCTCTATGTTCTTTTTCTCTCCTGTAGTGGAGAGAATGGAAGTTGGTAAGACTGCAGGCCTATTGGATTAGACTAGTAGATATAACATCTAAAACTAGACTGTCTGTCTCTTAGCTTTCCTAGCCTCACCTAAAACTAGCCTGTCTGTCTCTTAGCTTTCCTAGCCTCACCTAAAACTAGCCTGTCTGTCTCTTAGCTTTCCTAGCCTCACCTAAAACTAGCCTGTCTGTCTCTTAGCTTTCCTAGCCTCACCTAAAACTAACCTGTCTGTCTCTTAGCTTTCCTAGCCTCACCTAAAACTAGCCTGTCTGTCTCTTAGCTTTCCTAGCCTCACCTAAAACTAGCCTGTCTGTCTCTTTTTTTCCCTGTTTTTAGTTACTGTCTCGGTTGTATAGACTGCTAACATGTAATAGTACAGAGTGGCCAACCATCTTGTGGAGAGCAGGGTTTTGTTCCAGCCCTGCTCTAACATACCTTATTCTACTCATCAGCTGCAGATTTCTAGCAGCTGAATCAGTTGTGTTACAGCAGGGCAGGAGCAAAAGCCTGCACACTCAGTAGCTCTCCACAGGGAGGGTTGGCTACCTCTGCTTTAACCTTAGCTTACCGTTTTAGGTACTGCTAGCATTACATCCTAGTCTTAGGCGTGACCAGTTAACCTTAGCTTACCGTGTTAGATACTGCTAGCATTGAAACCTAGTCTTAGGCATGACCAATTAACCTTAGCTAACCATGTTAGGTACTACTAGCATTGAAACCTAATCTTAGGAGTGACCAATTAACCTTAGCTTACCATGTTAGGTACTGCTAGCATTGAAACCTAGTCTTAGGCGTGACCAATTAACCTTAGCTTACCATGTTAGGTACTGCTAGCATTAAACTCTAGTCTTAGACTTGACCAGCTAACCTTAGTGCGATGCTAAACCTTAGGACTCTATTGAATCCGTATTGCGGAAGTTCAGCTCTGAAGCCCAATTGAAATTTAAGGGCAATGTTCTCGCATTGGCCGAGACTGCATTCAAGGTAATTGCTGAATAGGTCAGCTCATTTGGAAATTCTATAGCAAGTGCTATTAGCATTTCACTCTAGTTTTGTGATGACTGTGATAGTTACCTTTGTCATTCAAATTTAGCATTAACCTTAACCATGGAATAGTTATCATTGTTACTATTGGTTAGCTTCATAAGCATGACCATAGCTGTGTATAAAGCAACCACATTAGCATCAACCTTAGCCTCTTAACAACTGTGTTGTTGCTGTACTTCTCCCCCATAGAGATAGATAGAGGACTCATCTTTGTATCTGTGCCATTATAGTGCCTGTGACAGCCTGGGCAGCGCCATTTGAGGCTATTGATCATTATGAAGAAAATAAATCAAAAATAAATCACGATTGGCTGTTCCCTCTGGATGACCCGGTTGAACATGACTCCAACAGAGTCACCAGGAGGGATCAGCCAATGGAGTTGGAAGTCCCACCCAGTTGACTACATTAAAATGAAACCCTCAATGGCGCTGTCAATGCTAACATGTCCTTTTGGCCACTAGAGACCTCTATATTCTCTATGTTCTCCCCCAATCTCCCCCAACCTAGCCCAATCCCTGCCCTGAGCTAAACCAGTACTAGGTAGCTGCTAGCCTATCATCAGTTACTAGATCTACTACTCATTAACTTACTACCGTAATCATTAATGCTAAAACGCAGGAACTCTATGGATTAACATGGAATAGTTATTTATTAGACTGGCTAATAATCTGTCCTCTCTCTCTCTCTGTGTGTCTCTGTCCTCTCTCTCTCTCTCTCTCTCTCTCTCTCTCTCTCTCTCTCTCTCTCTCTCTCTCTCTCTCTCTCTCTCTCTCTCTCTCGCTCTGTCTCTCTCACTCTAACCCCCCCCCCCTCTCTCTCTCTCTACCCCCCTCTCTCTCTCTCTCTCTCTCTCTCTCTCTCTCTCTCTCTCTCTCTCTCTCTCTCTCTCTCCTCCCTCCTCTCTCCACAGTCAGTTTGTACTCCTCTATCTTCGGCATGCTGCAGCTACTATGTCTGATGACGACTCCAGTGATTGGTCAGATTATGGACTGGAAGCTGAAGGACTGCGAAGATGCAGAGGGGGAGGAGGAACCGTGTAGCAAGTAAGTTACTATGTCACCTAATCCTTACATCCTAACCCCTAGGCCCTACAGAGAGTTTCAGAGGCACAAAGATCATACCCCCAAAACATTCTAATTTACAATAAAAGTGACTGCAAAATGACACAATACAATATTCACCATTGGGCACAACATAATCTGAAACAGAACCAAAACCACTGTAGATGCACCCAGTTTGTAGAGTCACAAGCTTGGTGTAGTCATTGCGTGCTAGGAATGTGGGACCATTACTAAACTGTTGACTACTTGAATAAACTATAAGTGAATTTGTTCAAATACTTACGACATCTTCAAGCATTGGGGGAGTAGATACATAAAGTGCTTTCATTTAATTTAAATTATCAAACAAATGCAGTACAGCCAGCCAGCATAGTAAGTTAAGTCACTAGCAAGTAGCCCTTACCATCTATGGGGGTCTGAGAGGTTTGGATAAGAGTGCCTAGGCTAAGGGTTGATGTCTGTGTGATGGGCTGATGGGAATAGGATCGGACCTCCTCTCCCCTCTCTAACCCTAACCTCCCCAGGGACCAGCTCAAGGCCAAGCCCAGAGACAGACAGATCCAGAAGGTGACCAATGCAATGCGAGCGTTCATCCTGACCAATGTCCTATTGGTGGGATTCGGCATCACCTGCCTGGTGCCCAACCTCCCACTGCAGGTAAGTGCTCCATCCAGCTATAACTCAAACTAGTCCCCGCCTCCTTACCTTCTCCTGGCCAATCAGAAGTAGCTGTCCAGGACAAAAATTGGTGACAGCTGATGTTGGAATGAGATGTGAGTGGTGCTCTGTCGCCACCTATAGGCATTCAAGTGGAACTACAGCTAGACACCACAAACTACTCTCTATAGTGGACAGCATCACACACTTGCATCTACACCAGGCCTGGGCAAAGGCGGCCCGCGATCTGATTCAATACGGCCCTTGGAATCATGCTCAGAACACATAAAGAATTTGCGAGAGTAAAGTTTTGAAAAATGTTTTCAAATTAATAGCCCAACGAATACTCGCTTTGTGTAATGATTTAACTCCCACCGCTTCTGGGACATTTATTTTGAAGGCACGTATAAATAACAACTGACAGGCTGACACACAGGTCACAGTTAAAAAAAGTAGCTAGCTAGAAATTGCACAAAAATGCATCTTTCAAAGAAAAAGAAAGTAGACAATGAATGTTCCAGGAAGAGTGGACAAATATTTATGTATTGAGGTATCAGGGAAAGCTGTGTGCTTAGTGTGCAAAGAGAGGATCGCTGTCTTGAAAGACTACAACATGTCCTGACACTTCCAGATGAAGAATGCAGAGAAATACAGAAATGTGTCTTCTGTTTGTCTCACTGTTGGAAGAAACCGAGTTGGGTCATGCAGATCCATTATGAATAATATTCAGGGATAAAAAAAAAACAGCAGTATGAATCATATTCAGGGCTACAACAACATTATGAATCATATTCAGGGCTACAACAACATTATGAATCACATTCAGGAATAAAACAACAGTATGAATCATATTCAGGGCTACAACAACATGTTTTAGGTCCCTTGCCCCAGGCCCTCCTGCAGAGCTGGTGATTGTCATCTGATGTGTTCCTCCTCTCCTCAGATCCTGTCATTTGTCCTCCATACTGTTGTGAGAGGGTTCATCCACTCTGCAACCGGAGGTCTCTACGCTGCTGTGTGAGTACTGGCATCACCCTGGGAGGGTGTGTGAGTGAGTGAGTGAGTGAGTGAGTGAGTGAGTGAGTGAGTGAGAGAGAGATGGTATCAACATGAAAACTGTAAATGGATTATATTCCCTCTCTAGGTACCCGTCGTCTCAGTTTGGCAGTCTGACGGGGATGCAGTCTCTGGTGTCTGCTCTGTTTGCTCTGTTCCAGCAGCCGCTCTTCATGGCCATGATGGGCCCTCTGAAGGGAGACCCACTCTGGGTGAGGATACACACACAGCACACACACACGGCACACACACAGCGCACTCACACAGCACACACACACAGCACACACACACACAGCGCACTCACACAGCACACACACACACACAACACACACACAGCGTACTCACACAGCACACACACACACACAGCACACACACAGCGCACTCACACAGCACACACTCAGCACACACACAGCACACACACACACACAGCGCACACACGGAGCACACACACACAGCGCACTCACACAGCACACACACACACAGCGCACAGCGCACTCACACAGCTCACACACACACAGCGCACTCACACAGCACACACACACACAGCGCACTCACACAGCACACACACGCAGAACACTCACACAGCACACACACACACAGCGCACTCACACAGCACACACACACACAGCGCACTCACACAGCACACACACACACAGCGCACTCACACAGCACACACACACACACAGCGCACTCACACAGCACACACACACACGCAGGGCTCGGTTAATTTCTGTATACTAGGGAGCAAGTTTCTAATGACAGTTTTTAGAGGTGCGACTGACCCTAGGTATTATGCAAGGTTAAGTTTAGATAATTGGTTAGGTGGTTAACTGATTTTCGTCCGAAAGTCTTATTGTAACTAAAGTGAACTCTATTTCCCATGGTGCTCTAGGTGAATGTAGGCCTGTTGGGGGTCAGTATGCTGGGCTTCCTGCTGCCTCTGTACCTGGTGTGTTTCAGACGCACACTGCACCGCCAGATACAGGACAGAGACCAGGACTCCAAGATATACCTCAAGATCAACGGGTCCAGCAAACCTGAAGCTTTTGTCTAGAAAAGGGAGAGAGGGAGGAAGGTGGGAGGAGATGGGAGGGAGAAGAGGGGAGAAGAGTGTTGCTCTACGTTGAATCTGCAGAGGACACACACATACACACAGATATCTACACACGCCCACACACACACACACATACACACAGATATCTACACACGCCCACACACACACTTTTGAAGAGACCCATGTAAGAACTTCTCCTCTTGTCATGAAAACATACTACCTTGGACAGACACTAAGGACTGAATAAGAGCAAGAACAAGAGAGAGGGGAGAGACTGTGAAAGGAAAGGGTCATCAGCCCCCCCCACTTCTTCTTCTCCTCTCCTCTCATGTTCTCCTCTGTTCACCTCTCATGTTCTCCTCTCAGTTCTCCTCTCTTCTCCCCTTCTCCCCTCTTCTCTTCACATACAGTGCTCACTAACCCCCCCCCCACCCCTCCCCTTTCTAGCGCTGAAATGACATCCTATGCCTGGATGTCCCACCTAGCCATCTTAAGATGGATGCACTACTGAGTTTGTAGATGATGCTCTGGGAGGAGTTCAGGGTTGGTAACCATGGTGACAGACAGGATGGGTGGTGTTCTACAGTTGGTAACCATGTTGAAGGACAGTGGGAGGTGTTCTAGGTTTAAGGGCCATGGTGACAGACAGGGTGGGAGGTGTTCTACAGTTGGTAACCATGATGATAGACAGTGGATGGTGTTCTACAGTGGGTAACCATGGTGACAGACAGTTGGAAGTGTTTTAGGGTTGGTAACCAGGGTGACAGACAGGGTGGGAGGTGTTCTAGGGTTGAGGACCATGGTGACAGACAGGGTGGGAGGTGATCTAGTGTTGAGGACCATGGTGACAGACAGGGTGGGAGGTGTTCTACAGTTGGTAACCATGGTGACAGACAATCGGGGTGTCTCTAGCGCCAGGTGACCCACCATTACGCACACCTGTCACCATCATTGCGTCCATTTGCGCAATATTGGACTCACCTGGACTCCATTACTTTGTTGATTGCCCCTCTATATCTGTCTGCTCCTCAGTTTGTTCACCGTCTCAGCATTATTGTTACTATGTTTTTCCCTGTCCAGACGCTGTCTGTTATCCATTAAATGTTCACTCGCTGTACTTGCCTCTCGTCTCCCAGCGTCTGTCCTTACAGGGGAGGTGTTCTAGGTTTGTTAACCATGGTGACAGACATGTGGTTCTTAATTATTATTTTTTCCACCTGATCAACCAGCTGAGCTTCATAAAGATATGGTTGAACCTTTCTAGCTAAGGGGTTCCGCTAGCGACCCACCTCAACAACATCCGGTGAAATTGCAGAGCGCCAAATTCAAACTACAGAAATATTAATATTTAACATTCATGAAAATACAAGTGTAATACATCAAAATAAAGCTTAACTTCTTGTTAATCCAGCCAAGGTGTCAGATTTCAAAAAGGCTTTACGGCGAAACCACACAATTATATGAGGACAGCGCCCCGCATACAAAACCATGAAAAACATTTTTCAATCAGGCAGGTGCGACACAAAAGTCAGAAATAGCGATATAATAAATGCCTTACCTTTGAAGATCTTCTTCTGTTGGCACTCCAAAAGGTCCCAGTTACATCACAAATGGTCCTTTTGTTTGATAAAGTCCTTTATATCCATAAAAACACCTGTTTAGCTGGCGCGCTTCAGTCAATAATCCACTGGTTTCCCTCCTTCAAAATGCAGACAAGATGAATCCAAACGTTACCAATAAGCTTATCCAAACAAGTCAAACAACGTTTATAATCAAACCTTAGGTACCCTAATACGTAAATAAACAATCAAATTTAAGACGAAGAATAGTATGTTCATTACCGGAGATAAATAACAAAGAACTCGCTTTCCTCCAAGCGCATGGAAACACTACAGCCAAAATGGGAGCCACTTAGAAAAACTTCTAACTAATTTTTCCTAAAACCTGCCTGAAACTTTTTATAAAGACTGTTGACATCTAGTGGAAGCCCTAGGAACTGCAATCTGGGAGGTTTTTGCCTTATAATAAAAGTGACAGCCAGTGGTAGGCCAAATGTTATTTTTTGGGGGTTGTCCTCGGGGTTTCTCCTGTCATATCAGTTCTGTTATACTCACAGACATAATTCTAACAGTTTCAGAAACTTTAGAGGGTTTTCTATCCACATATACCAATTACATGCATATCCTTCTGGGCCTGAGTAACAGGCAGTTTACTTTGGGCACGCTTTTCATCTGGACGTCAAAATACTGCCCCCTACCCGAGAGAGGTTAACCGACTGACTCAAAATTCTGCCCCCTACCCAAGAGAGGTTAACCGACTGACTCAAAATACTGGCCCCTACCCAAGAGAGGTTAACCGACTGACTCAAAATACTGCCCCGTACCCAAGAGAGGTTAACCGACTGACTCAAAATACTGGCCCCTACCCAAGAGAGGTTAACCGACTGACTCAAAATACTGCCCCCTACCCAAGAGAGGTTAACCGACTGACTCAAAATACTGCCCCCGAGCCCAAAGTGGGTTGAGAGCTATGATTAGGTTGTATAAAGATATGGTTAAATATGTGAGAACTATGATTAGGTCTGAAATTATGCATTCAGCTCTGCTCCTAAAATAATGGTACTACATTTTTCTCAAAGTTAATATTGTATGTCCCAAATGGCACCCCTTTTCCTGAATAACCACCTAAAGCAGTTTTCCTATATAACTACTTAAATCAGTTTTCATATATAACTACTTCAAGTAGTTTTCCTGCATAACCACTTAAAGCAGTTTTCATATATAACTACTTGAAGCAGTACACTATGTAGAGCAGGGGTGTCAAAGTCAAATGGACGGAGGGCCAAATAAAAAAATCAGCTACAAGACGAGGGCCGGACTGTTCGAATGTTCATTGAAAAATTTTTAAATGACGCATATAGTCTAGTGAACCTAATTGAACCTACTGAAAACCTAACAAATATATTACAATATGATCAGATAAATAAAGCAATATTTTCTTATGGCTCTGTCAGTAATCTTTAATTTTCAACAGACACAAAAGACAAATTTCCTTTATATAAATATCCCCATAACATGAACATTAAATGAAAGAAACCGGTATTCAAGGCACCATCAGTAGACTATATTTTCTATTTTAGCAAAAGTGGGCTAAATTTACTTCAAAGAAAAAACAATAATAGCAATTTTCTATCATCCACTCAACTGAAATATTTTTAAAATATAATTGGATTGAAATACAAAAAAATAAAGTGCAAAAATCTATTAATCAAAAACAACACTTTGTTTAAGGAGAAGTAACATGCAGTGAAAACAAATATTAAATTTTAACTTTTAAACTTGAACTGAGTAAAAACTCTAAATATGTGATTGCACAGTAATGTTCACTTGTTTGAGGTTGAGGGTGATACTTGGTGGTGTCCCATCTTTTCCACAAGTTCATCAATGTTCGGGGTAAGGCTCTGAGCTGAAGAAATCCTCAGAATTGAGTGGAGGTGTTCAGCAGTAAGTCGACTTCTGTGTGATGTTTTGTTCAGGTTCATCAAAGAAAACAGTTGTTCACACAGGTATGTGCTGCCAAACATAGACAACGTTTGAGCAGCCTGGATGCGCAGCTGGGGCATTGTGCCGGGGAGGAAACGGGCGAACTCCGCAGCACCCACTGCCGCATATTTTGCCCTCAGTGCATCATTGCATTGGAGGTCAATCAACTCCATTTGGAGGTTTGGTGGTGAGCTTTCCACGTCAACAGCAAATGGGTTACCGAGCAGTTCCAACCTGCTTTTTTGTGCTTCAAAGTCAGCAAATCGGCGTCGAAAGTCAGCGGCAAGCATACCTATTTTATCAGCCAACTGTGTGCTCGGGAACGCACTGGTAGAGAGCTTCTCTTTCATGGTCTGGCAGCTGGGAAAGTGGCTCAAATTTTCTTTCCGCATCTGCGTCTCCCACAGAGTCAGTTTGGTTTTAAATGCCTTCACTGTACTGTACATATCAGAGATGACACGATCCCGACCCTGCAGCTGCAAGTTTATTGCATTCAGATGACTCGTAATGTCACACAGAAAAGCCATTTCACACAGAAACATTTCGTCTCGGAGTTGTGTTGTGTCTTTCCCTTTGCTGTCCAAGAACAGACAAATCTCCTCACGAAGCTCGAAACATCTTTGAAGCACCTTTCCCTGGCTTAGCCATCGCACCTCTGTGTGATAAGGCAAATCACCATGCTCCGTTTCTAACTCCGTCAGAAATGCCTTGAACTGGCGGTGATTCAAACCTTTGGCTCTGATAAAGTTAACTGTGCGCGTGATGATGCTCATTACATGCTCCATTTTCAAGGCTTTACCGCACAACGCTTCCTGGTGTATGATACAATGATAAGCTGTCAGCTCACCTGTCGCGTTTTCCTCTTGCATCTTTTCCCGTATCTTCGCCACCAGTCCGCTCCTGTGTCCACACATCGCAGGTGCTCCGTCGGTTGTCAAACCCACGAGTTTTTCCCAAGGCAGCTCCATCTCATTTACACATCTTGACACCTCTTCATACAAATCATGCCCCGTAGTTGTGCCATGCATAGGACGTAAAGCCAAAAACTCCTCTGTCACGCTTAGGTTGGAGTCCACTCCGCGGATGAAAATTGACAACTGGGCAATGTCAGAAATGTCGGTGCTCTCATCCACAGCCAAGGAATATGCAATAAAATCTTTTCCCTTTTTCACAAGCTGCTCTTTTAGATTGATGGACAACTGGTCTACTCTCTCGGCAATGGTGTTTCTGCTCAGACTCACATTTAAAAAGAGTTGCCTTTTTTCTGGGCAAACTTCGTCACAAACTTTAATCATGCAGTTTTTGATGAAATCCCCCTCCGTAAATGGCCGGGCTGATTTAGCGATCTCTTCTGCCAAAATAAAACTGGCCTTGACAGCAGCCTGGCCTTGTGATTTGGCTTTTTTGAACAGAGCCTGTCGAGATTTGAGGCCTCGTTTTAATTCCTCTGCCTTTTGTAGCCTTTGTTCCATGTCCATATTCTTGTTTTTGTCCGCGTGTTTCGTTTCATAATGTCGTCTCAGATTATACTCTTTCAGTACCGCCACACTTTCTCCACACAGAAGACACACAGGTTTTCCAGCTACCTTCGTGAACATATACTCCGACTCCCACCTTGTTTGAAACCCCCGGTTCTCAGTATCCACCTTCCGTTTTGCCATTTTTGATGGGTATCTGAAAGTTAATTTTACTGTGATGCTGACGACTGCTGTGCCAATAAATATTGAAATGAAGCAGCCTACTGCTCGGTGCGTCACCTTTGCATTGTGGGAAATGTAGTATTGGTGCGTGTAAAAGATCTGCGGGCTGCGGGCTTGCTGCGGGCCGGTTCTAATAATAAATCAAGATCATCCCAGGGGCCGTAAAAAACCTTCTTGCGGGCCGGATGTGGCCCGCGGGCCTTGACTCTGACATATGTGATGTAGAGAATAGGGTGCCAATTGGGACGTAGCACCAATGGAGTTGAGGGTTTGTATGTGGAACGGCCACAGGTCTCTTCTATTCTGTTCTGTCATGCCACTTCTATGCTGCTGTCTGTTATTTTACATAGAGATAGATATTTATATTTATGTGTTGTTGGAAATGATAGTATACCATTATTGACAGACATAAAGGTAGCAGTACTGATACTTGTATTGATTTATGGTAAATCATTGATGATTAGGGATTTATAGTTACAATGTTGGGATCAGTCTGGAGCACACAGAGAAATGCAACACCTCATGTAACCTCTGACCTCTATCCCATGTAAGGCATTATCCTGAATATCTCATCAGGTCTTCTGCTTTAGGTTTCTCTATATTGTTTTGTGGTGATCAATCTCTTCAATCTGAACTGATAATGGACTTCAAGAAATTACGGAAATATTTCTTATATCATAGGCTTGATATGTAATGATGATGATGATTATTAACTACTAAACCCTTTTTTTTAATGTTTCACAATTTTTTTTAAAGATTCCAATGATTTTTCTTTGTTTATTTATTTTGTGATAATTCTTCTGTATTAAATCTGTTTTAAACCTGACTTTTCCATCTGGATGAATATGATATGGTATAAGATATAAACACTCAGTGGCCAGTTCATTAGGTACACCCATCTAGTACCGGGTCAGACTCCCCTTAGCCACCAGAACAGCCTGAATTATTTGGGGAATGGATTCTACAAGGTGTGGCTTTCAAATGTTGCTCAATCGGTATCAAGGGACCTAACGTTTGCCAGGAAAACATTCCTCACACCAATACACTACCAGCCTGTACCGTTGAAACCAGGTAGGATGGGTCAATGGACTCACGCTGCTTACGCCAAATCCTGACTCTGCCATCACAAAAGGAATGGGGATTTTGGAGGACCTGCCGATGTTTTTCCACTTCTCAATTGTCCAGTGTTGGTGATGGCGTGCCCACTGAAGCTGCGTCTTCTTGTCTTACATAATAGGAGTGGAACCCGGTGTGGTCATTTGCTGTAACAGCCCAGTGTGGTCATCTGCTGTAACAGCCCAGTGTGGTCATCTGCTGTAACAGCCCAGTGTGGTCATCTGCTGTAACAGCCCAGTGTGGTCATCTGCTGTAACAGCCCAGTGTGGTCATCTGCTGTAACAGCCCAGTGTGGTCATCTGCTGTAACAGCCCAGTGTGGTCGTCTGCTGTAACAGCCCAGTGTGGTCGTCTGCTGTAACAGCCCAGTGTGGTCATCTGCTGTAACAGCCCAGTGTGGTCGTCTGCTGTAACAGCCCAGTGTGGTCGTCTGCTGTAACAGCCCAGTGTGGTCGTCTGCTGTAACAGCCCCCCTTGGGTTTGGCTGGGAATGCTACCACTCACTGTCCTGCTTCCTTATCCCCTATATGAGTGCCGTCGCTAGGCACGAGGTGGGAAGGATGGTCTTGGGTTTCGGTGTTGTAGCCGTGGGGCTATGGCGGCGCGACAGCACATTCGGCTTGACATTCTAGGATCCCGGTCGGTATGAGAGAGAGAAGCTGAAACCGGTGAAAAGCAAGGCCCATCGAGCTTGCCTGGAATTGAAACGCTTGGCGGTGCTGAGATATTCCAGGTTCTTGTGGTCCACACAATGAACAGATGTTCCACCCCCTAAGTGCCTCCACTCCTCCAACGCCATCTTCACTGCGAGAAGCTCACGATTCCCCACATCATAGTTCCTCTCCGTGGCGTTGAGGCGATGGGAGAAGAAGACGCAGGGATGTAACTTGAGGTCCAGGGCAGAAAGCTGGGACAGGACAGCCCCCACTCCAACATCCGAAGTATCAGCATCCACCACGAACTGGCTGGTCGGGTCAGGATGAACCAAGATGGGAGCTGTGGTGAAACCTTGGGAGAGGTGAGTGCAGATAGGGGAGAAGCCAGTGTGCTGTAACCCCGGATAAAGAAGGGATGAAAGTTGGTGAATCCCAGAAAACTTTGCAGCTGCACCCTGGATGTAGGCTGGGGCCAATCCACCACCGCTCTCACCTTCCTGGGATCCATCTGTACACTGCCTGCAGCGATGATGTAACCGAGGAAGGGGATGGTGGAGCGATGCAATTCAGGAGGCGTTGAAGAACCTGTGGGACGTGGAGAGCGTGCTCTTGGGTGGAGCGGGAGAAGACGAGGATGTTGTCAAGGTAGAGGAAGACAAACCGGTTCAACATGTAGTGGAGAACATCCTTAACCAGAGCCTGGAACACAGCAGGGGCGTTGGTAAGCCAAAAATGGCATGACCAGATACTCGTAGTGACCGCTGGCCATGTTGAAGGCAATCTTCCACTCGTCCCCTTCCCGTATCCCCATCATCCCCATCAGGTGGTAGGCGTTCAGTATGTCCAGCTAGGAGAACACATTGGCCCCCTGAATCGATTCGAAGGCCGAGGAGATGAATGGTAGCGGGTAGCGGTTCTTCACATGATGTCATTGAGACCCCGGTAGTCGATGCACAGGTGCAGGGTTTTGTCCTTCTACACAAAGAAGAACAGGGGAGGCAGAAGGACAGATTAACCCTGCAGCTAAGGAGTCCTCAATGTAGGTCTCCATAGTCTTCGTCTCTGGACCTGACAGAGAGTTCAGTCGTGGCAGAACGGGCTCCAAACCAATGATGGCACCAGCAAACCAGTCAATAAGGGGATTGTGTTGCTGGAGCCAAGAGAATCCCAATACCACGGGAACCTGAGGAGACTTAATGAGCAGGTATTTGAATCATCTCGCTGTGGTTCCCTGACACCCGTAGATTGATGGTGGTGGTGTTGTGGGTGACCCGGCCTATAGAGCGCCCGTCCAGCACTCTAACGTCCATGGAAATGGAGAGGGGCTGAGAGGTGACGTCAAGCTCGGACGCCAGGGTAACGTCCATAAAGCTCTCATTGGCCTCATTGTCGAAGAGTATCCGGGGAGATTTCAACTTGTTTCCCCACAGCAAAATGTCATGAAAAGGGGTGTGAGTAAGGGAAAATTTCTCTGTATTGCCCACCAGAATACTCGCTCCTACTGGTGAGCCTGGTCTTTAAGTGGACAAAATGACCAGTAGTCCTGCAATACAGGCAACTCTTAGCGTGAATCCCGTATAGCCATTCAGCTGGAGACAGACTAGCTCTGCCTAGTTGCATTGGCTCGGGAAGAGGTGAATAGGCAGCCTTCGGAGATTCTCGGGGGACCTCGGGTTCTCTCGGCAACGGAGCCGTCGGAAACTTCTGTGATGCCTCGGAAGCGAGGTGGAATCCTTGGGTAATGAGCATCAGAGGTTCTCGGGCTGCAAGCTCGTCCTTAACTTCCATCCGATACTCCGTGCAGGAACATGTCGAACAACACTTCTGGGTTCCAGGCACTCTCAGCTGCCAACCAGCTGGCAACAGACAAACAGAGAACACAGGTATAAATACACTGGATATAATTGGGAAGATGGGCGACACCTGGAGGGGTGTGGAGACAAACATAAAGACAGTTGAAACAGATCAAGGTGTGACAGATATAATGTATATACATATAGTCCTCTTCCACTCCTCCATGACAACATCGTGGAGCTGGTGGATGTTAGAGACCTTGCACTCCTCCACCTTCCGTTTGAGGATGCCCCACAGATGCTCAATAGGGTTTAGGTCTGGAGATAAGCTGAATATGATATGGTGTAAAGTATATATGGTGTATGATATTGTATAAGGCATGATATGGTATAAGTTATATATGGTATAAGGTAAAATTATATAATATAAGGCATGATATGGTATAAAGTACAATATCATATGAGCTATTGTGGCAGACGGCAGGGAGAGGTGAGGGGAGTGGTTATTGAGGGGAGATACAGCTCGCTGGCTCCACCCCCAAGCCTTATATGGACTTCCTGCCCCAACGAGGCGAGGCTGTGAGTCATTAAGCCAGGGATTGCTTGGAGATAAAGGAGGAAGCTGCCTGTACAAAGAGGCAGAGTAAGAAGAGAAAAAGTTGCTTTATGAAGAGTGGGAGAAGAGAGAACCATATCAGTGAGATTACCCGTTGTGACCTGGGCTGTCGGATTACACCTCAGATTGACTGAGGACCCGAGTTTTAGGATTACCCCTGGAGAACGGATTGTGGACTGTGAAGTATTTGGTGAATTCCACGTTCTTCCCCAGTGTACAAAAATCCCTCATAAACTCCCCGTTTGCATTCAATTTGTGCTACTGGTGCATGTTTTGTTACTGAACTTGGTGACTTGGAAACCCCACACCCTTGAGCCTGCTACACTATATATGATGGGCGGCAGGTAGCCTAGTGGTTAGAGAGTAGAGGAGGCAGGTAGCCTAGTGGTTAGAGAGTAGAGGAGGTAGGTAACCTAATGGTTAGAGAGTAGAGGAGGTAGGTAACCTAGTGGTTAGAGAGTAGAGGAGGTAGGTAGCCTAGTGGTTAGAGAGTAGAGGAGGTAGGTAGCCTAGTGGTTAGAGAGTAGAGGAGGTAGGTAACCTAGTGGTTAGAGAGTAGAGGAGGTAGGTAGCCTAGTGGTTAGAGAGTAGAGGAGGTAGGTAACCTAGTGGTTAGAGTGTAGAGGAGGTAGGTAGCCTAGTGGTTAGAGAGTAGAGGAGGTAGGTAGCCTAGTGGTTAGAGAGTAAAGGAGGTAGGTAGCCTAGTGGTTAGAGAGTAGAGGAGGTAGGTAACCTAGTGGTTAGAGTGTAGAGGAGGTAGGTAGCCTAGTGGTTAGAGAGTAGAGGAGGTAGGTAGCCTAGTGGTTAGAGAGTTGAGGAGGTAGGTAGCCTAGTGGTTAGAGAGTAGAGGAGGTAGGTAGCCTAGTGGTTAGAGAGTAGAGGAGGTAGGTAGTCTAGTGGTTAGAGAGTAGAGGAGGTAGGTAGCCTAGTGGTTAGAGAGTAGAGGAGGTAGGTAGCCTAGTGGTTAGAGAGTAGAGGAGGTAGGTAACCTAGTGGTTAGAGAGTAGAGGAGGTAGGTAGCCTAGTGGTTAGAGAGTAGAGGAGGTAGGTAGCCTAGTGGTTAGAGAGTAGAGGAGGTAGGTAGCCTAGTGGTTAGAGAGTAGAGGAGGTAGGTAGCCTAGTGGTTTGAGTGTAGAGGAGGTAGGTAGCCTAGTGGTTAGAGAGTAGAGGAGGTAGGTAGCCTAGTGGTTAGAGAGTAGAGGAGGTAGGTAGCCTAGTTGTTAGAGAGTAGAGGAGGTAGGTAGCCTAGTGGTTTGAGTGTAAGAGTGGTTAGAGTTGGACTAGTAACCGAAAGGTTGCAAGACTGAATCCCCGAGCTGACAAGGTAAAAACCTGTCGTTCTGCCCCTGAACAAGGCAGTTAACCCCACTGTTCCTAAGCCGTCATTGAAAATAGGTATTTGTTCTTAACTGTCTTGCCTAGTTAATTAAATAAAGGTAAAAAAAAATATATATATGACATGGTATAAGGTATATATTATAAGGTATATATGATATGGTATAAGGTAGATATGATATGGTATAAGGTATATATTATATGGTATAAGGTATATATGATATGGTATAAGGTATATATTATATGGTATAAGGTATACATTATAAGGTATATATGATATGGTATAAGGTATATATTATAAGGTATATATGATACGGTTTAAGGTAGATATGGTATAAGGTATATATGATATGGTATAAGGTATATATTATAAGGTATATATGATATGGTATAAGGTATATCACAGATATACTACACCTGTACATAGCCCACCTATAATTTAGGCCAAACAACTACCTCTTTCCCTACTGTATTTATTTATTTTATTTATTAATTTTGCTCCTTTGCACCCCATTATTTTTATTTCTACTTTGCACATTCTTCCACTGCAAATCTACCATTCCAGTGTTTTACTTGCTATATTGTATTTACTTTTCCACCATGGCCTTTTTTGGCCTTTACCTCCCTTATCTCACCTCATTTGCTCACATCGTATATCGTATATATGGTATAAGGTATATATGATGTGGTATATATTGTGTAAGGTGTGGTATATATTGTGTAAGGTATATATGATGTGGTATAAGGTATAAATGATGTGGTATTCATTGTAAAAGGCATATATGATGTGGTATATATTGTATAAGGTATATATGATGTGGTATAAGGTATATATGATGTGGTATAAGGTATATATGATGTGGTATATATTGTAGAAGGTATATATGATGTGGTATAAGGTATATATGATGTGGTATATATTGTAGAAGGTATATATGATGTGGTATAAGATATATATGATGTGGTATAATATATATATGATGTGGTATAAGGTATATATGATGTGGTATATATTGTAGAAGGTATAAATGATGTGGTATATCTTGTAAAAGGCATATATGATGTAGTATATATTGTATAAGGTATATATGATGTAGTAGATATTGTATAAGGTATATATGATGTGGTATATATTGTATAAGGTATATATGATGTGGTATATATTGTGTAAGGTATATATGATGTGGTATGATGTATATATGATGTGGTATGTATTGTATAAGGTATATATGATGTGGTATAAGATATATATGATGTGGTATAAGGTATATATGATGTGGTATATATTGTATAAGGTATATATGATGTGGTATAAGATATATATGATGTGGTATAAGGTATATATGATGTGGTATATATAGTATAATATATATATATTATGTGGTATATATTGTATAAGGTATATATGATGTGGTATATATTGTGTAAGGTACATATGATGTGGTATATATTGTATAAGGTGTATATGATGTGGTATATATTGTATGAGGGATATATAATGTGGTATAAGGTATATATGATGTGGTATATATTGTATAAGGTATAAATGATGTGGTATATATTGTGTAAGGTATATATGATGTGGTATATATTGTATAAGGTATATATGATGTGGTATATATTGTATAAGGTATATACAGTGGGGCAATATATAGTCAGTCACCAATTGTGCAAGTTCTCCCACTTAAAAAGATGAGAGAGGCCTGTAATTTTAATCATAGGTACACTTCAGCTATGACAGACAAAATGAGAAAAGAAAATCCCAAAAATCACATTGTAGGATTTTTAATGAATTTATTTGCAAATTATGGTGGAAAATAATTATTTTGTCAATAACAAAAGTTTATCTCAATACTTTGTTATATACCCTTTGTTGGCAATGACAGAGGTCAAACGTTTTCTGTAAGTTTTTCACACATTGTTGCTGGTATTTTTGCTCATTCCTCCATGCAGATCTCCTCTAGAGCAGTGATGTTTTGGGGCTGTTGCTGGGCAACACGGACTTTCAACTCCCGCCAAAGATTTTCTATGGGGTTGAGATCTGGAGACTGGCTAGGCCACAACAGGACCTGTTGAAATATTTCTTACAAAGCCACTCCTTCGATGCCCGGGCGGTGTGTTTGGGATCATTGTCATGCTGAAAGACCCAGCCACGTTTCATCTTCAATGTCCTTGCTGATGGAAGGAGGTTTTCACTAGGTCCCCCCCATGTGGTCCTGGGATTTTTGCTCACCGTTCTTGTGATCATTTTGACCCCACGGGGTGGGATCTTGCGTGGAGCCCCAGATCGAGGGAGATTATCAGTGGTCTTGTATGTCTTCCATTTCCTAATAATTGCTCCCACAGTTGATTTATTCAAACCAAGCTGCTTACCTATTGCAGATTCAGTCTTCCCAGCCTGGTGCAGGTCTACAATTTTGTTTCTGGTGTCCTTTGACAGCTCTTTTGGCTTGGCCATAGTGAAGTTTGGAGTGTGACTGTTTGAGGTTGTGGACAGGTGTCTTTTATACTGATAACAAGTTCAAACAGGTGCCATTAATGCAGGTAACGAGTGGAGGACAGAGGAGCCTCTTAAAGAAGAAGTTACAGCTCTGTGAGAGCCAGAAATCTTGCTTGTTTGTAGGTGACCAAATACTTATTTTCCACCATAATTTGCAAATAAATTCATTAAAAATCCTACAATGTGATTTTCTGGATTTTTTTTCTCGTTTTGTCTGTCATAGTTGAGGAGTACCTATGATGAAAATTACAGGCCTCTCTCATCTTTTTTAGTGGGAGAACTTGCACCATTGGTGGCTGACTAAATACTTTTTTTCCCCACTATATGATGTGGTATAAGATATATATGATGTGGTGTAAGGTATATATTTAAGATGTGGTATATATTGTATAAGGTATATATGATGTGGTATAAGGTATATATTTAAGATGTGATATATATTGTATAAGATATATACGATGTGGTATAAGGTATATATGATGTGGTATATATTGTATAAGGTATATATGATGTGGTATAAGATATATATGATGTGGTATAAGGTATATATTTAAGATGTGATATATATTGTATAAGGTATATATGATGTGGTATAAGGTATATATTTAAGATGTGATATATATTGTATAAGATATATACGATGTGGTATAAGGTATATATTTAAGATGTGGTATATATTGTATAAGGTATATATGATGTGGTATAAGGTATATATTTAAGATGTGATATATATTGTATAAGATATATACGATGTGGTATAAGGTATATATGATGTGGTATATATTGTATAAGGTATATATGATGTGGTATAAGATATATATGATGTGATATAAGATATATATGATGTGGTATAAGGTATATATTTAAGATGTGATATATATTGTATAAGGTATATATGATGTGGTATAAGGTATATATTTAAGATGAGGTATATATTGTATAAGGTATATATGATGTGGTATAAGGTATACGTTCCCAGTGTTTTGAACGTGGTATTTGCCCTGGCACCCAGCCTGAGGTGCTCCTCAGCAGAACGTTACCCTGATCTCCCTTGACGTCATCTCATCTGTGTGACGACACGAACTCGGTTTGTTGTTACCGCGCTAGGCGCCACGCCCCCTTCGGCCCCGACCAGGAAGGGAATTTGAGGAAAATAGACAAACTGGAAGTAGAGGATGAAAGAGGCGGAGAGGTGGGTTAGAGAGAGAGAGAGAGAGAGAGAGTCTGACTGAGGGAAAGATTTGGGGATCTTCACCAGAGCGCCAACCTTCCCTCGTGAGAAGAACACAGCACCGCCACAATGCTCATTAAGGAATTGTAAGTACCGACGCCGTGGGTCTGTTCTCCCTGCGAGGTTTAGCATCTTCCCGGCAGCGCTGCTGACATTGTTTCCAGCGGCTGGGGAGATGGGGAGAGTGGAATTACAGGCGCATGGCCAGCCCGGGCTGCACACACATACCTTTTACGGTGTCAGTTTGCATAGGTTCAGGTTACATTTTTCACATGTATTTTTAGGTCCATTCAGAAATGATGTTTGGTATACCGGTTAGATGGTGTTATTATTTTCCAACATCCATCACCAGCTGGCTCGGCACCGCAGTGCCCTTCAAACCGCTGATAGGCTGCTGTAATGGCCTGCTAACATTACGGTTTATTATAGAAGTATATCAGAAAAATACTGTCATTTTAGGGACAGAGAATTCGGAAAACCTTAACGTTATTGGGACAGATGAAAGATGCAGGCGTGCGTGCCATCCTCTCCTTGCACCACCTTGGTCATCTTGATACCCACGTTGAAGGTGAAACGACATAAATATCATTCCGCTAGTGGAGGAACTGTATGGAGGGATGGAGTCAGCGTAGAGCATGATGGATGTAGGGAGAAAATGAAACCGTTTGTATGTCTGTTCTAGCACGGCCGTTTTTCCGGAGTGCCGGGTGCTAACATGGCTATATGTGAGTAGCCTATGAAGAGGCCAGATCAAGAGGACATATTTAAACCTGGACGCTTGTATTAGCCTCTATGACCCTCTATTATAAAGGTAATTGGCCTTTATTGCAAGGTTATTATGAGTCTCAATCAGACCAGAACACATGCACATCTTCCTCTCTGTCTGTCTGTCTGTGATGCACGACTCCATCTTCCTGTCTGTCTGTCTGTGATGCACGACTCCATCTTCCTGTCTGTCTGTCTATAATGCACGACTCCATCTTCCTGTCTGTCTGTCTGTCTGTCTGTGATGCACGACTCCATCTTCCTGTCTGTCTGTCTGTGATGCACGACTCCATCTTCCTCTCTGTCTGTCTGTCAATGATGCACGACTCCATCTTCCTCTCTGTCTGTCTGTCTATGATGCACGACTCCATCTTCCTCTCTGTCTGTCTATGATGCACGACTCCATCTTCCTGTCTGTCTGTCTATAATGCACGACTCCATCTTCCTGTCTGTCTGTCTGTCTATGATGCACGACTCCATCTTCCTGTCTGTCTGTCTGTGATGCACGACTCCATCTTCCTGTCTGTCTGTCTGTCTGTCTGTCTATGATGCACGACTCCATCTTCCTGTCTGTCTGTCTGTGATGCACGACTCCATCTTCCTGTCTGTCTGTCTGTCTGTGATGCACGACTCCATCTTCCTGTCTGTCTGTCTCTGATGCACGACTCCATCTTCCTGTCTGTCTGTGATGCACAACTCCATCTTCCTGTCTGTCTGTCTGTGATGCACGACTCCATCTTCCTGTCTGTCTGTCTGTGATGCACGACTCCATCTTCCTGTCTGTCTGTCTGTGTCTGATGCACGACTCCATCTTCCTGTCTGTCTGGAAGAGGAAGAGTCTTGGTGGTTCCAAACTTCTTCCTTTTAAGAATGATGGAGGCCACTGTGTTCTTGGGGACCTTCAATGCTGCAGAAATGTTTTGGTACCCTTCCCCAGATCTATGCCTCAACACAATTCTGTCTCTGAGCCCTACGGACAATTCCTTCTACCTCATGGCTTGGTTTTTGCTCTGATATGCACTGTAAGACCTTATATAGACAGGTGTGTGCCTGGACATTATTTGGAAAATCAGTTGAATTTACCACAGGTGGGACTCCAATCAAGTTGTAGAAAATTCTCAATGGAAACAGGATGTACCTGAGCTCAATTTCAAGTCTCATAGCAAAGGGTATGTGTTAAGGTTTTTTTCTTCCTCTGAAGAGGAAGTGTAGCAGGGATCGGACCAAAATGCAGCGTGGTTATCTTCATACATCTTTAATAAAGATAATAACGAACAATACAAAACAATAAACATACTGTGAAAAACCAAAACAGCCCTATCTGGTGCAAACAAACACAGAGACAGGAACAATCACCCACGAAACACAAGAATATGGCTGCCTAAATATGGTTCCCAATCAGAGACAACGATAAACACCTGCCCCTGATTGAGAACCACTCCAGGCAACCATAGACTTTTCTAGACAACTATACTACACCACAATCCCATAACCTACAAAAAAAACCCAAGACAAAACACACCACATAAATAACCCATGTCACACCCTGGCCTAACCAAAATAATAAAGAAAACACAAAACACCAAGACCAGGGCGTGACAGTATGAATACTTATGTAAAAAGGTATTTCTGTTTTTTTATTTTAATACATTTGCAAAACAATTGTCAACCTGTTTTTGCTTTGTAATTATGGGTTATTGTGTGTAGATTGCTGAGGATTTTTTAATTATTTAATCCATTTTAGAATAAGGCTGTAACGTAACAAAATGTGGAAAAAGTCAAGCGGTCTGAATACTTCCCGAAGGCACTAAATATATTGTACATTCAGTCACTAGCAGCGCTGTAGCCTAGTGAGGGAGAGAAGAGGAGGTGAGGAGAGGAGAGGATGACTGCAGTCTGACAGATCTGAACCGATTAGGGAGATACCGGAGCCCTGAGGAGACAGACTAATTAAATCAGTCACGATGGAATGCTGAACGGACACACAAGCACGCGTGCATCAGGGGAGAGCTTCATGTTGCTTCCTGTTTAGCTGATCTTCACCAGGACATCAGGGGAGAGCTTCATGTGGCTTCCTGTTTAGCTGATCTTCACCAGGACATCAGGGGAGAGCTTCATGTTGCTTCCTGTTTTCCTCCCTCTCTCCACAAGCGCGTTAGTGAGGTCGGCCACTGATGTTTGGCGATTAGGCCTGGCTCGCAGTCGGTCTTCCAATTCATTCCAAAGGTGTTTGATGGGGTTGAGTTCAGGGCTCTGTGCATGCCAGTCAAGTTCTTCCACACCGATCTCAACAAACTGTTTCTGTTTGGACTTCACTTGTGACAGGGGCATTTACAAGAAAAGGCCTTCACCAATCTGTTGCTTTAACGTTGGAAGCACAGAATCGTTTAGAATGTCATTGTATGCTGTAGCGTTAAGATTTCCCTTCACAGGAACTAAAGGGCCTGAACCATAAAAAACAGCCCCAGTCCATTATGCCTCCTCCACCAAACTTTACAGTTGGCACTGTGTATCCGGGCAGGTAGTGTTCTCCTGGCATCCCCCAAACCCAGATTCAGATTCACCAAATGGTGAAGTGTTATTCATGACTCCAGAGACACGTTTCCACTGCTCCAGAGGCCAATGGCGGCGAGCTTTACACCACTGCAGCTGACACTTGGTATTGCTCATGGTGATCTAAGGCTTGTGTGCTGCTGCTCAGCCATGGAAAACCATTTCATGAAGCTCCTGATTAACAGTTATTGTGCTGACGTTGCTTCCAGAGGCAGTTTGGAACGCAATAGTGAGCGTTGCAACCGAGGACAGACCATTTTTAGCCGTTGTTGCTCCTAGACGTTTCCACTTCCCAATAACAGCAGTTGACCAAGGCAGCTCTAGTAGGGCAGATATTTGACGAACTGACTTGTTGGAAAGGTGGTATCTTATGACAGTGCCACGTTTGATGTTACTGAGCTCTTCAGTAAGGCCATTCTACTGCCAATGTTTGTCTATGGAGATTGCAAGGCTGTGATTTTATACACTTATCAGCAATGGGTTTGGTTGAAATAGTCGATTCCACTAATTTGAAGGCCACATACTTACATGCATCTGAAGAGAGGTGACACCACAGTTATTCATTCATCATATCAAGCAGCGTCTGGTCTCCCATCCAGGTACTGATCAAATTAAGCTTTATTTATACGTGTCAGACTGCAATGCAATACAGGAAAAGACTCAAGAGTGACGCAAACTGAACAACTAAGAAACACCCTGAGGAAAAGCAAAGATAAAATGTGTTTTAAGATCTCTTTTAATTATGTCCACAGTTTGTTTCCATCCTGCTTATCTTCAGAGGCAAGCCAGCAGTGGGAAGTTCTGTTGGAACTAACAGCTTTTTAGAATATCTCTCTCTCACGGTACCCCCACCCCTCTCTCTCTCTCTCTACCTCTCTCTCTCTCTCTCTCTCTCTACCCCTCTCTCTCTCTCTCTCTCTCTCTCTCTACCCCTCTCTCTCTCTCTCTCTCTACCCCTCTCTCTCTCTCTCTCTACCCCTCTCTCTCTCTCACTCTACCCCCCCATATCTCTCTCACTCTAACCCCTCTCTCTCTACCTCCCCTCACTCTCTCTCTCTACCTCCCCTCTCTCTCTCTCTCTCTCTCTCTCTCTCTGACACTCTCACTCTACCCCCCCCTCTCTCTCTCTCTCTCTCTCTCTCTCACTCTAACCCCCCCTCTCTCTCTCTCTCTCTAACCCCCCCTCTCTCTACCCCCCCTCTCTCTCTCACTCTAACCCCCCTCTCTCTCTCTCTCTCCCTCTCTCTCTCCCTCTCTCTCTCTCTCTCTCTCTCTCTCTCTCTCTCTCTCTCTCTCAATATTGCCAAAGCAACAATGTATACAATATACAGTGTAACAAAATTATAAATGATAGCAAATAATAATATAAAATGGTAGTAAATAATAATACAACATTAAATACAAAAATAATAACAATAAAATTGTAATAGTCAATAGTAGAAATATAATAAATATAAAATCAAATTATGGAAAATGAAACTATAACTAACTTATAACTAAATAACGGTCATCTTCTCCTTTATATCAGTATTACAACTACAATCATCATTACTACGACTACTACTACCATCACTAAACTGTTATCACTACCATTACCACCCATATTTGGAATGATAAACAGCAATAATAATAGTAATAACAATAATAGTAATAATAAGTAAGTTACTGCTATGCAGATGTTATTATTCAGTGTCCCTCAGGCTATGGCAGGAAAATACATATTTGGCTGCAAGAGGAGCCATTGCTCCTTCGCCCATGAGTATTCTTAGTTTTTCCTCTGGGTTCAATTTGTAAAAATGTAGAATATATGTAGTCATTTCTGTGAATAATGAATCTCTTTGTGAGGAATATTTATCACAGTAAAGGAGAAAGTGCTTCTGTCTCTACCTCCCCTGTCGTGCAGTGACCACATTCACGCTCCTCTTTGGGTAGCCATGTCTTTTTATGTCTGCCGGTTTCTATTGCCAATCGGTGGTCACTCAGCCTGTACTTGGTAAGGATCTGTCTCTGCTTCGTATCTCTGACAGAGTTGAGATAATCAGCCAATTCATATTCTCTGTTTAGGGTCAGATATCAATTTGGGTTTGGGATGTTTTTAGTTTTTCCAATGTTGTAAATATGATTCCTTTGATTGGTTCATGATTTTGTTTATTGGAATTCTTTCTTTTGAAGCAGTGCTGGTGTCAGCTTGGTTGGTGAGGTCCAACACCAGCTGACTGAGAGGGCTCGTTTCTGGGCTCAGCTCTTGGGTTTGAAGTGCTTTAAATTGCAGACTTGAATTTGGACTTGAATTTAGATGTAGCCAAAATTTTAATGATCTTTTCTGTATTTTCATTATTACTGGAAAACGGCCCAATTCTGCCCTACATGCATTAGTTGGTGTATTTCTCTGGACTTGTAGGATTTTCCGACAGAATTCTGCATGTAGGGCTTCAATTGGATGTTTGTCCCACATTTTAAAGTCCAGTTTATTGAGTGGCCCCCAAACCTCACTTCCATAAAGAGCTATTGGTAGGATTACAATGTCAAATATTTTTGTCCAAATTTTAATTGGGATGTTGATTTTGAATAATTTCATTTTTATTGCATACATTGCTCTGCTGGCTTTTTCTTTGAGTGCACTCACTGCCATATTAAAGTTTCCCGATGCAGATATGGTCAGACCAAGGTAGGTGTAATTTTTTGTGTGTTCAATTAAGGTGTTGTTCAGGGTGAATTTATATTTGTGTTTATAACATCTGATTTTTTTGGGGAAAATCACGATTTTAGTTTTTTGGAAATTTACTTCCAGGGCCCAATTATGGCAATATTGCTCCAGAATATTAATGTTCTGTTGAAGACCTTCTTTGGTTGGTGATAGAAGTACCAAGTCATCAGCATATAGCAGGTATTTCACCTCTGTGTCAAATAGTGTGAGTCCTGGGGCTGGAGATTGGTCCAACATGTCTGCTAATTCATTGATATACATGTTGAAAAGATTTGGACTCAAACTGCAGCCTTGTCTCACACCTCGACATTGTGAAAACAATTCTGTTCTTTGGTTTTTGATTTTTATTGCACACTTGTTTTCTGTGTACATACATTTTATTAAGTCATATACCTTACCACCAAGCCCATTTTGTAGAATTTTGTAGAATAGCCCTTTGTGCCAAATCAAATCAAATGCTTTTTTAAAGTCAATAAACCAAGCAAAGATTTGCCCTCTTTTTTTTGGTGGACGTGTTTATTAATTAGTGTGTGTAAGGTGTATATATGGTCAGTAGTGCGATGGTTAGGAAGAAAGCCAATTGGACATTTACTTATTACTTTTTTTTCTTGAAGAAAGGTTTGAATTCAAAATGCTACAGAAAATCTTTCCCAAGTTACTGTTTACGCAAATTCCCCTGTAATTATTGGGGTCTGATTTGTCTCCACTTTTGTGGATAGGGGAGATGAGCCCCTGGTTCCAGACACCAGGGAAGCAGCCAGAAGTTAAAACCATGTTGAACAATTTAAGCACAGCATTTTGCAACTCAGGTGTGCTGTTTTTCAGCATTTCATTTCTGATGTTGTCTAGACCACAAGCCTTCTTTGATTTAATAGATTTTAGCTTTTCATTTAGTTCTTGTTGGGTTATTGGGTAATCTAAAGGATTTTGGTTGTTTTTAATGACTGATTCAAGGATGTTCAATTTTTCTTTAATTTCTAATTGTTTCTGTTGTAAGTCTTTTTGTGGGATGATTTTGTATAGATTATCAAAATAAGTTTTCCAAATTCCTACATCTTGTATGGCTCATTCTTGTGGCTTTGTTGTGCTTAAATTGTTCCACATGTCCCAGAACAGATTTTGGTCAATTGCGTTTTCAATTTCATCAAGTGTCTTGTTGGTCTCTCTCTCTCTCTCTCTCTCTCTCTCTCTCTCTCTCTCTCTCTCTCTCTCTCTCTCTCTCTCTCTCTCTCTCTGTCTCTCTCTCTCTACCCCCCACTCTCTCTCTCTCTCTCTCTCTCTCTCTCTCTCTCTCACTCTAACCCCCCACTCTCTCTCTCTCTCTCTCTCTCTCTCTCTCTCTCTCTCTCTCTCGCTCTGTCTCTCTCTCTCTATCCCCCCCCCCCTCTCTCTCTCTCTCTCTCTCTCTCTCTCTCTCTCTCTCTCTCTCTACCCCCCCACTCTCTCTCTCTCTCTCTCTCTCTCTCTCTCGCTCTGTCTCTCTCACTCTAACCCCCCCCCCCTCTCTCTCTCTACCCCCCACTCTCTCTCTGGCTCTCTCTCTCTACCCCCCCACTCTCTCTCTCTCTCTCTCTCTAACCCCCCACTCTCTCTCTCTCTCTCTCTCTCTCTCTCTCTCTCTCTCTCTCTCTCTCTCAATTCAATTCAATTCAATTTAATTCAAGGGGCTTTATTGGCATGGGAAACGTGTTAACATTGCCTCTCTCTCTCTCTCTCTCTCTCACTCTACCCCATCCTCTCACTCTCTACCCCCCTCTCTCTTCCAGTCGAGTTATTCTGCCCATATCAGTGGAAGAGGTGAGTTCTGTTTTAGTACTTGTGTGTGTCCTGTAAAAAGCTTAGCATTTGATCAAAGGATCCGTCTCTACCTTCAATGATTAAGCTTTATACAAGAGGAAATGGGCGGGGTTAAACAAATCAAAGATTCCAGCATCCCAATGAGAAACAATCAATGCTGCAGGCAGCCAATGACAGGAGCCACCATGACTTCCTGACGCGCGCACACACACGTACACACACAAACACCAATCAGTAGTACAGTTAGCTCTCTGTCTCTCTCTCTCTGTCTCTCTTTCTCTCTCTCTCTCTCTCTCTCTCTCCGTCTCTCTCTCTCTCTCTCTCTCTCTCTCTGTCTCTCTCTCTCAATTCAATTCAATTCAAGGGGTTTTATTGGCATAGGAAACATGTGTTAACATTGCCAAAGCAGGTGAGGTAGATAATATACAAAAGTTAAATAAAAAATAAAAATTAACAGTAAACATTACACATACATAAGTTTCAAAACAATAAAGACATTACAAATGTCATATTATATATATATATATATATATATACAGTGTTGTAACAATGTACAAATGGTTAAAGTACACAAGGGAAAATAAATAATTTCACCCAGTAGATATGGGAGTTTATCAAAATTGGATTTGTTTTCAAATTCTTTGTGGATCTGTGTAATCTGAGGGAAATATGTATCTCTAATATGGTCATACATTGGGCAGGAGGTTAGGAAGTGCAGCTCAGTTTCCACCTCATTTTGTGGGCAGTGAGCACATAGTCTGTCTTCTCTTGAGAGCCATGTCTGTCTACGGCGGCCTTTCTCAATAGCAAGGCTATGCTCACTGAGTCTGTACATAGTCAAAGCTTTCCTTAAGTTTGGGTCAGTGACAGTGGTCAGGTATTCTGCCACTGTGTACTCTCTGTTGAACTAATTCTAGTTTGCTCTGGGATTGAATTTGTTGTTGCCTAATTGTTTTTTGGTAGGTTTCCAAACTGCATTCCTTCCATCTATAGCATTTCTATTCGCAGCTCAATCCTGCAAACACAACAAGATACCCAACCAGTCACATAGTCAGGTTCTATTTTTACCCAGCAGCCTTTACTATTCCTGGGTCCTTTCATACAGCAGGGAATTCTGGGTAGAGAGGTCCAGCAACCTATGGATATGTCTTTCACTAGGTCTAGTGGTCCATTTAAACACTTAGTCTGAGGGGATTTCCTACTTGTGCTGCTTAGGGGAGTTGCTGCTGTGTGGTGGTATTAGATAAGAGAGTGTGTTGCTGCTGTGTGACGGCATGCCCCCCCCCCCCCCCCCCCCCTTCAGTACCAGGTGGGGCAGCTGTACTCAGTAGCAGAGGCCAGTAAGAACGAGACAGGAGGAGGAGAGGGAGTGGAGGTGTTGAAGAATGAACCATACGAGAAGGACGGGGAGACGGGACAGTACACACACAAGATATACCACCTGCAGAGGTACACACACACACACACACACACACACACACACACACGTTATCTTCTTCATCTTGTGGGGGTTAACATTTTTATTCCATTCCATTTTAATTCCATTCTAACTCTAAACCTAACTCTAAACCTAACTCTAAACCTAACTCTAAACCTAAACCTAACCACTAACCCCTAACCCTAATTCTAACCTTCATTTTATCCCTAAACCTAACCCCTAAGCTTTAAATAGACTTTGTCCTCATGGGGACGTGGGAAATGTCCCCAAGAGGGAGAATTTTCCTTGTTTTACTGTCGTTGTGGGGACTTTGGGGGATTTTAGATCCCCACATAGCATTTAGAAAGTATTCAGACCCCTTGACTTTTTCCTCATTTTGTTACGTTACAGCCTTATTCTAAAGTGGATAACATTTTATTTATTCCTCAACAATCTACAAACAATACCCCATAATGACATCACAATACCCCATAATGACATCACAATACCCCATAATGACATCACAATACCCCACAATGACAAAGCAAAAACATGTTTAGATTTCTTTGCTAATTTATATAAAAAAAACTGAAATATCCCATTAAGGTAAATATTCAGACCCTTTATTTACCCTTTAGTACTCTGTTGAAACACCTTTGGCAGCGATTACAGCCTCAAGTCTTCTTGGGTTTGACGCTACAAGCTTGGCACACATGTATTTGGGGAGTTTCTCCCATTCTTCTCAGCAGATCCTCTCAGGCTCTGTCAGTTTGAATGGGGAGCGTTGCTGCACTGCTATTTTCAGGTCTCTCCAGAGATGTTCGATTGGGTTCAAGTCTGGGCTCTGGCAGGGCCACTCAAGGACATTCAGAGTCTTGGCCCGAAGCCACTCCTGCGTTGTCTTGGCTGTGTGTTTAGGGTCATTGTCCTGTTGGAAGGTAAGGTAAACCTTCGCCCCAGCCTGAGGTCCTGAGCACACTGGAGCAGGTTTTCATCAAGGATCTCCCTGTACTTTGCTCTGTTCATCTTTGCCTTGATCCTGACTCCTGAGTCTCCCAGTCCCTGCCACTGAAAAACATCCCCACAGCATGATGCTGCCACCTCCATGATTCACCGTAGTGATGGTGCCAGGTTTCCTCCAGAAGTGATGCTTGGCATCCAGGCCCAAGAGATCAATCAGACCAGATAATCTTGTTTCTCATGGTCAGAGTTGTAGTGGAAATTCAAATCAAAAGGAGAGGAACTGTAGATTATTCAAACAACAATTTTATTAGAAGATTTGCAAAAATGGAGCAATCAAATAGCCCTCTGCCCAACGAACACAGTTCCGCTTTTATAGAAAGTCCAACCTCTTTGTCTTCAGTTTAGTAGATGTGTGGAAAAAGGGGCGGAACATAGTGAAGATTTGGTTTGGTTTGTCTGTGCAGATTGAGATAACACGAGGGCTGAACCGTATACCTGCGTTTTGTCACAGTTCACATGTGTTCCTTCCTGCAGATAGTAAAACCACTGCATGTGTCACTGAGGTCGCACCCAAACTGATCGTAGCTCTACGAGAGTCTACACAGTCTTATGAATCACTGGGAGACGAGTTTGTATCAGGTTAGAAAAAAACACATATAACAACAGACAATTCTTTAAGCGTTAAAACAAGGGATATTTTATTTTTTATTTAAGTAGGCATGTCAGTTTACAATGATGGCCTACTGGGGAACATTGGGTTAACTGCCTTGTTCAGGGGCAGAACGACAGATTTTTACCTTGTCAGTTCAGGATTCGATCCAGCAACCTTTCGGTTACTGGCTCAGCGCTCTGACTACTAGGCCGAGCATAACTAATGTTGTAATTTTCCACAAGAGAGTCCTTTAGGTGCCTTTTGCTGAGGAGTGGCTTATGTTTGGCCACTCTATCATAAAGGCCTGATTGGTGGATGCTGCAGAGATGGTTGTCCTTCTGGAAGGTGCTCCCATCTCCACCGAGGAGCTCTGGAGCTCTGTCAGAGTGACCTTTGGGTTCTTGAACATCTCCTCGACCAAGACCCTTCTCCCCTTATTGTTCAGTTTGGCTGGGCAGCCAGCTCTAGGAAGAGTCTTGGTGGTTTTCCAATCTTATTCCATTTAAGAATAATAGAGGCCATTATGTTCTTGGGGACCTTCAATGCTGCAGAAGGTTTTTGGTAGCCTTCCCCAGGTCTGTGCCTCGACAAAATCCAGTCTCGGAGCTCTACAACCTCATGGCTTGGTTTTTTTCTCTGACAAGCACTGTCAACTGTAGGACCTTGTCCGAACAATTGAATTGTAGAAACATCTCAAGGATGATCAATGGAAACAGGATGCACCTGAGCTCAATTTCAAGTCTCGTTGCAAAGGGTCTGAATACTTATGTAAATAAGGTATTTCTGTTTTTGTTTTTTATGTAAATATATACATATAATTATGAGGTATTGTGTGCAGATTGATAAGGAAAAACATTTATCCATTTTAGAATAAGACTGTAACGTAATAAAATGTGGAAAAAGTTAAGGGGTCTGAATTCTTTCCGAATATACACACACACACACACACACACACACACACACACACACACACACACACACACACACACACACAGGTTTCAACACCAACAACACACTGATTTTTGTTAAGACATCTGTGCTGTTATAAAATATAACTCTGTCTCACATCTTTCTCTCCCTCCGTCTCCCTCTTTCTCTCCCTCCGTCTCCCTCTTTCTCTCCCTCCGTCTCCCTCTCTCTCCCTCTGTCTCCCTCTTTCTCTCCCTCCGTCTCCCTCTTTCTCTCTCTCCGTCTCCCTCTTTCTCTCCCTCCGTCTCCCTCTCTCTCCCTCCGTCTCCCTCTTTCTCTCCCTCCGTCTCCTTCTTTCTCTCCCTCCGTCTCCCTCTTTCTCTCTCTCCGTCTCCCTCTTTCTCTCCCTCCGTCTCCCTCTTTCTCTCCCTCAGTCTCCCTCTTTCTCCCTCTTTCTCCCTCTTTCTCTCCCTCCGTCTCCCTCTTTCTCTCCCTCCGTCTCCCTCTTTTTCTCCCTCCGTCTCCCTCTTTCTCTCCCTCCGTCTCCCTCTTTCTCTCCCTCCGTCTCCCTCTTTCTCTCTCTCCGTCTCCCTCTTTCTCTCCCTCCGTCTCCCTCTTTCTCTCCCTCCGTCTCCCTCTTTCTCTCCCTCCGTCTCCCTCTTTCTCTCCCTCCGTCTCCCTCTTTCTCTCTCCGTCTCCCTCTTTCTCTCCCTCCGTCTCCCTCTTTCTCTCCCTCCGTCTCCCTCTTTCTCTCCCTCCGTCTCCCTCTTTCTCTCTCTCCGTCTCCCTCTTTCTCTCTCTCCGTCTCCCTCTTTCTCTCTTTCCGTCTCCCTCTTTCTCTCCCCCGTCTCCCTCTTTCTCTCCATCTCCCTCTTTCTCTTCCTTCTTTTCATAAATATGGGTTGTATTTACAATGGTGTTTGTTCTTCACTGGTTGCCCTTTTCTTGTGGCAACAGGTCACATGTTGCTGCTGTGATGTCACACTGTGGTATTTCACCCAGTAGATATTCCCTCTCTCTCCCTTCGTCTCCCTCTTTCTCTCTCTCCGTCTCCTTCTTTCTCTCCCTCCGTCTCCCTCTTTCTCTCCCTCCGTCTCCCTCTTTCTCTCCCTCCGTCTCCCTCTTTCTCTCTCCGTCTCCCTCTTTCTCTCTCTCCGTCTCCCTCTTTCTCTCTCCGTCTCCCTCTTTCTCTCCCTCCGTCTCCCTCTTTCTCTCCCTCCGTCTCCCTCTTTCTCTCCCTCCGTCTCCCTCTTTCTCTCTCCGTCTCCCTCTTTCTCTCTCTCCGTCTCCCTCTTTCTCTCTCTCCGTCTCCCTCTTTCTCTCCCTCCGTCTCCCTCTTTCTCTCCCTCCGTCTCCTTCTTTCTCTCCCTCCGTCTCCCTCTCTCTCCCTCCGTCTCCCTCTTTCACTCCCTCCGTCTCCCTCTTTCTCTCCCTCCGTCTCCCTCTTTCTCTCCCTCCGTCTCCCTCTTTCTCTCTCTCCGTCTCCCTCTTTCTCTCCCTCCGTCTCCCTCTTTCTCTCTCCGTCTCCCTCTTTCTCTCCCTCCTTCTCCCTCTTTCTCTCCCTCCGTCTCCCTCTTTCTCTCTCCGTCTCCCTCTTTCTCTCCCTCCGTCTCCCTCTTTCTCTGCCTCCGTCTCCCTCTTTTTCTCCCTCCGTCTCCCTCTTTCTCTCCCTCCGTCTCCTTCTTTCTCTCCCTCCGTCTCCCTCTCTCTCCCTCCGTCTCCCTCTTTCACTCCCTCCGTCTCCCTCTTTCTCTCCCTCCGTCTCCCTCTTTCTCTCTCTCCTTCTCCCTCTTTCTCTCTCTCCGTCTCCCTCTTTCTCTCCCCCGTCTCCCTCTTTCTCTCCATCTCCCTCTTTCTCTTCCTTCTTTTCATAAATATGGGTTGTATTTACAATGGTGTTTGTTCTTCACTGGTTGCCCTTTTCTTATGGCAACAGGTCACATGTTGCTGCTGTGATGTCACACTGTGGTATTTCACCCAGTAGATATTCCCTCTCTCTCCCTCCTACAGTAAAGTTCCATCGTTCGTCAGAATGCTAGCTCCAGCATCGGCCCTTAACATCCATGAGAAGGCCTGGAACGCATACCCCTACTGTCGCACAGGTATCACACACACACACGCATTGACAGGTTCACACGCATGCAGTCACACAGACACATGGCATTTCATGCAATGATGGAGGTTTTGAAATGAGTTGATTACATTACAGGATCTAACATTAATATGACCTAAATATTTAATTACATTAATATGACCTATATATTTAATTACATTAATATGACCTAAATATTTAATTACATTAATATGACCTAAATATTTAATTACATTAATATGACCTAAATATTTAATTACATTAATATGACCTAAATATTTAATTACATTAATATGACCTATATATTTAATTACATTAATATGACCTATATATTTAATTACATTAATATGACCTATATATTTAATTACATTAATATGACATATATATTTAATTACATTAATATGACCTATATATTTAATTACATTAATATGACCTATATATTTAATTACATTAATATGACCTATATATTTAATTACATTAATATGACCTAAATATTTAATTACATTAATATGACCTAAATATTTAATTACATTAATATGATCTAAATATTTAATTACATTAATATGACCTAAATATTTAATTACATTAATATGACCTATATATTTAATTACATTAATATGATCTAAATATTTCATTGCAGTACTGGATCTAACAAATGTCTTTGTTCTTACAGATGCTGGGAGTTGAGAATTCTCTTTCTCGTTATATTTTAATTTCTATTTAAGTGCTTTATTGGCATAAGAAACATATGTTCACATTGCCCAAGCAAGTGAAATAAATAGTAAACAAAAGTAAATTAACAATAAAGTAAATTAACAGTAAACATTACACTCACCTAAGTTCCAAAGGAATAATGACATTTCAAATGTCATTATGTTTATATACAGTTTTGTAACAAATTTAAATAGTTAAAGTACAAAAATGGAAAATCAACATAAATAGGGGTTGTATTTACATTGGCGTTTGTTCTTCACTGGTTGCCCTTTTCTTGGAGGTTGGCAGGAGGTTAGGAAGAGCAGCTCAGTTTCCACCTCATTGTGCACATAGCCTGTCTTCTCCTGAGAGCCATGTCTGCCTACGGCGGCCTTTCTCAATAGCAAGGTTATACTCACTGAGTCTGTACATAGTCAAAGCTTTCCTTATTTTTGTGTCAGTCACAGTGGTCAGGTATTCTGCCGCTGTGTACTCTCTGTTTAGGGCAAAATAGCGTTCTAGTTTACTCCAATGTGTCCAATGTGTCAAGTAATTATCTTTTTGTTTTCTCATGATTTGCTTGGGTCTAATTGTGCTGCTGTCCTGGGGCTCTGTGGGGTGTGTTTGTGTTTGTGAACAGAGCCCCAGGACCAGCTTGCTTAGGGGTCTCTTCTCCAGGTTCGTCTCTCTGTAGGTGATGGCTTTGTTATGGAATGTTTGGGAATCACTTCCTTTTAGGTGGTTTTAGAATTTAACAGCTCTTTTTTGGATTTTGATCATCTCTCTCTATATATGTTTCTCTGTCCTCTCTCGCTCTCTCTGTTCTCTCTCTATCGCTGTCTCCCTCTATCTCTCTGCTCTCTCTCTGTTCTCTTTCTCTCGCTGTCTCTCTCCTCTCTCTGCTCTCTCCTCTCTCTGCTCTCTGCTCTCTCTCTCTCTCTCTCTGCTCTCTCTGCTCTCTCTCTGCTCTCTCTCTCTCTCTCTGCTCTCTCTTTTCCATCTCTCCTGCTTCGGCCCTTCTCTGCCTTTGGCCCCGCAGTTATCACTGTAAGTACACCTTACACTTTAGACACACACACACACACACACACACACACACACACAGTAGAGCAGCATCCTATCAGACAGACAGAGACAGACAGACAGTAAAGCAGCATCATATCAGACAGACAGACAGACAGAGACAGACAGACTGTAAAGCAGCATCATATCAGACAGACAGACAGACTGTAAAGCAGCATCATATCAGACAGACAGAGACAGACTGTAAAGCAGCATCATATCAGACAGACAGAGACAGACTGTAAAGCAGCATCATATCAGACAGACAGAGACAGACTGTAAAGCAGCATCATATCAGACAGACAGAGACAGACTGTAAAGCAGCATCATATCAGACAGACAGAGACAGACTGTAAAGCAGCATCATATCAGACAGACAGACAGACTGTAAAGCAGCATCATATCAGACAGACAGACAGACTGTAAAGCAGCATCATATCAGACAGACAGAGACAGACTGTAAAGCAGCATCATATCAGACAGACAGAGACAGACTGTAAAGCAGCATCATATCAGACAGACAGAGACAGACTGTAAAGCAGCATCATATCAGACAGACAGAGACAGACTGTAAAGCAGCATCATATCAGACAGACAGAGACAGACTGTAAAGCAGCATCATATCAGACAGACAGAGACAGACTGTAAAGCAGCATCATATCAGACAGACAGACTGTAAAGCAGCATCATAACAGACAGACAGACAGACAGACAGACAGACTGTAAAGCAGCATCATATCAGACAGACAGAGACAGACTGTAAAGCAGCATCATATCAGACAGACAGAGACAGACTGTAAAGCAGCATCATATCAGACAGACAGAGACAGACTGTAAAGCAGCATCATATCAGACAGACAGAGACAGACTGTAAAGCAGCATCATATCAGACAGACAGAGACAGACTGTAAAGCAGCATCATATCAGACAGACAGACTGTAAAGCAGCATCATAACAGACAGACAGACAGACAGACAGACAGACTGTAAAGCAGCATCATAACAGACAGACAGAGACAGACAGACAGAAAAGCAGCATCATATCAGACAGACAGACAGACAGACAGACTGTAAAGCGGCATAGTATTTATTTATTACATTTTTATTTCACCTTTATTTAACCAGGTAGGCCAGTTGAGAGCAAGTTCTCATTTACAAAATGCAACTTGGCCAAGATAAAGCAAAGCAGTGTGACACAAACAACAACACAGAGTTACACATGGAATAAACAAACCTACAGTCAATAACACAATAGAAAAGTCTATATTCAGTGTGTGCAAATGAAATAAGATTAGGGAGGTAAGGCAATAAATAGGCCGTAGTGGCGAAGTAATTACAATTTAGCAATTAAACACTGGAGTGATAGATGTGCAGAAGATGAATGTGAAAGTAGAGATACTGGGGTGCAAAAGAGAAAAAATAAACAATATGGGGATGAAGTAGTTGGGTGTGCTATTTACAGATTGGCTGTGTACAGGCTCTGACAGCCGATGCTTAAAGTTAGTGAGGGAGATATGAGTCTCCAGCTTCAGTGATTTTTGCAATTCGTTCCAGGCATTGGCAGCAGAGAACTGTAAGGAAAGGCGGCCAAAGGATGTGTTGGCTTTTGTGGATGACAAGTGAAATATACCTGCTGGAGTGCGTGCTATGGGTGGGTGCTGCTATGGTGACCAGTGAGCTGAGATAAGGCGGGGCTTTACCTAGCACAGACTTATAGATGACCTGGAGCCAGTGGGTTTGGCAACGAATATGAAGCGAGGGCCAGCCAACGAGGGCATACAGGTCGCAGTGGTGGGTAGTATATGGGGCTTTGGTGACAAAACGGATGGCACTGTGATATACTACATCCAGTTTGCTGAGTAGAGTGTTGGAGGCTATTTTGTAAATTACATTGCCGAAGTCAAGGATCGGTAGGATAGTCAGTTTTACAAGGGTATGTTTAGTAGCATGAGTGAAGGAGGCTTTGTTGTGAAATAGGAAGCCAATTCTAGATTTAATTTTGGATTGGAGATGCTTAATGTGAGTCTGGAAGGAGAGTTTACAGTCTAACCAGAAACCTAGGTAAGTCAGAACCGTCCAGAGTAGTGATGTTGGCAGGTGCAGGCAGCGATGTAAGGAGTGTTGTATGGCATTGAAGCTCGATTGGAGGTTTGTTAACACAATGTCCAAAGAAGGGCCAGAAGTATACACAATGGTGTCGACTGCGTACAGGTGGATCAGAGACTCACCAGCAGCAAGAGCGATATCATTGATATATACAGAGAAGAGAGTCGGCCCGAGAACTGAACCCTGTGGAGACTGCCAGAGGTCCGGACAACAGGCCCTCCGATTTGACACACTGAACTCTGTCTGAGAAGTAGTTGGTGAACCAGGCGAGGCAGTCATTTGAGAAACCAAGGCTGTTGAGTCTGCCAATAAGAATGCGGTGGTTGACATGATATCGTTTAGGACCTTGAGTGTGGCTGAGATGCACCCATGACCACCAGCTCTGAAACCAGTTTGCATAAAGGAGAAGGTACGGTGAGATTCGAAATGGTGGGTGATCTGTCTGTTAACTTGGCTTTTGACGACCTTAGAAAGGCAGTGTAGGATAGATATAGGTATGTAACAGTTTGGGTCTAGAGTGTCTCCCCCTTTGAAGAGGGGGATGACTGCGGCAGCCTTCCAATATTTAGGGATCTCAGACGATACGAAAGAGTTTTAACAGGCTAGTAACTAGCCTACCTGGTTAAATAAAGGTGAAATAAAAAATAAAATAAATAAATGCTTATTTCACTGTACAGCCTTACCTATGGATTGTGGATCAATGACATGGGTTATTAGACTACTCAGTGACACCCAGAGAACATTAGCGTCATAACTCTTATTGTGGGACTCTGAAACAACTGTGAATTGAGCCAAATGTCAACGTACTATGTGTATTGAACACTATTCCAGAGGAAAAACAATACAACCTGGATGTTTTGGAGTCTGATAACTCTGAGAAGGACGTTGAGAAAAAAATATATTGGGTATTGACTAGACTGATACTCCATGTCATTGAGCCCGAATCCTTAGGTAAAGCATGTACAGTGCAATATGAATGTCAATGCAATAGGCTGACTGGGAAGGTGATTTCACACAGTCACAGTCCGGCGATGAGCTACAACGCTAATGTTTGCGTAAACTCTTCACAGTTGTGTTTTGTGGGTTTCACCTAGTAGACAGATAACTGTAGAACATTTTAGAAAGAGAGGGTCCAGATTGTCTAGCCCAGCTGATTTGTAGGGGCCAAGATTTTGCAGCTCTTTCAGAACATCAGCTATCTGGATTTGGGTGAAGGAGAAGCGGGGGGGCTTTGGCAAGTTATTGTAGGGGGTGCAGAGCTGTTGGCCGGGTTAGGGGTAGCCAGGTGGAAAGCATTGCCAGCCGTAGAAAAATGCTTATTGAAATTCTCGATTAATCGTAGATTCATCGGTGGTGACAGTGTTTCCTAGTGCAGTGGGCAGCTGGGAGGAGGTGCTCTTCTTCTCCATGGACTTTACTGTGTCCCAGAACATTGGGGAATTTGTGCTACAGGATGCAAATGCAAAAACAAGATGCAAAAAAAGCTAGCCTTTGCTTTCCTAACTGACTGTGTATAATGGTTCCAAACTTCCCTGAAAAGTTGCATATTGCGGGGGCTGTTCGATGCTAGTGCAGTACGCCACAGGATGTTTTTGTGCTGGTCAAGGGCAGTCAGGTCTGGAGTGAACCAAGGGCTATATTTGTTCTTAGTTCTATTTTTTGAATGGGGCATGCTTATTTAAGATGGTGAGGAAATTACTTTTAAAGAAAAACCTGGAATCCTCTACTGACGGGATGAGGTCCATATCCTTCCAGGATACCTGGGCCAGGTCGATTGGAAAAGCCTTCTCGCTGAAGTGTTTTAGGGAGCGCTTGACTGTGATGAGGGGTGGTCGTTTGACTGCAGACCCATTACGGATGCAGGCAGTGAGGCAGTGATCGCTGAGATCCTGGTTGAAGACAGCAGAGGTGTATTTAGAGGGCAAGTTGGTCAGGATGATATCTAAGAGGGTGCCCGTGTTTAGATTTAGGTTTGTACCTGGTAGGTTCCTTGATAAATTGTGTGAGATTGAGGGCATCTAGCTTGGATTGTAGATCGGTCGGGGTGTTAAGCATGTCCCAGTTTAAGTCACCTAACAGAACAAACTCTGAAGATAGATGGGGGGCGATCAATTCACAAATGGTGTCCAGGGCACAGCTGGGGGCTGAGGGGGGTCTATAACAAGCGGAAACAGTGAGAGACTTATTTCTGGAAAGGTGAATCTTTGAAAGTAGAAGCTCGACAGTGGACAGTCAAGTTCTTCAGTCAAGTTCTTCCACACCTATCTCGACCCACCATTTCTGTATGGGTCTCGCTTTGTGCGCTGGTTTGTTGCCAGTTCCTGAAACAGGAAAGGTGAAACTGCTGAAACTGCTGCCACAATGTTGGAAGCATAGAATTGTCAAGAATGTCATTATATGCTGTAGCGTTAATATTTACCTTCACTGGAACTAAGGGGCCTAGCCCCAAACATGAAAAACAGCCCCAGACCATTATTCCTCCTCCACCAAACTTTACAGTTGGCACTATGCGTTGGGGAAGGTAGCGTTCTCCTTGCATCCGCCAAACATAGATTAGTCTGTCGGACTGCCACATGGGGAAACGTGATTCATCATTCCAGAGAACGCGTTTCCACTGCTCCAGAGTCCAATGTCGGAAGGGCTTTACACCACTCCAGCCGACGGCAGGGTAGCCTAGTGGTTAGAGCGTTGGACTAGTTGGACTAGTAACCGGAAGGTTGCAAGTTCAAACCCCTGAGCTGACAAGGTACAAATCTGTCGTTCTGCCCAGTTAACCCACTGTTCCTAGGCAGTCATTGAAAATAAGAATTTGTTCTTAACTGACTTGTTAAATGGTTAAATAAAAAATAAAAATAAAAAAAAGAGTTGGTTAAGAATAAAAAAATCCCAGGACAAATTAGCTAATTCAGACAAATTAACAGTTACACTGGTTAGTTTAAGCTTTTTCTTGAGTGTAAATTAGATATTTCTGTATTTTATTTTCAATACATAATAATGCAAACATTTCTAAAAAAACAGTGCATTCGGAAAGTATTCAGACCCCTTGACTTTTTCCACATTTTGTTACGTTACAACTTTATTCTAGAATGGATTAAACATTTTTTGTTTTATCATTATTCTACACACAATACCCCAAAACAGATTTTTAGAATTTTTTGCAAATGTACAAACAATATCTCAGTACTTCTTTGAAGCACCTTTGGCAGAAATTACAGCCTTGAGTATTTTTGGGTATGACGCTACAAGCTTGACACACCTGTATTCGGGGAGTTTCTCCTGTTCTTCTCTGCAGATCCTCTCAAGCTCTGCCAGGTTGGATGGGGAGTGTCACTGCACAGCTATTTTCAGGTCTCTCCAGAGATGTTTGATTGGGTTCAAGTTTGGGCTCTGGCTGGGCCAATCCTGCATTGTCTTGGCTGTGTGCTTAGGGTCATTGTCCTGTTGCAAGGTGAACTTTCGCCCCAGTGAGATCTTGAGCGCTCTGCAGTAGGTTTCCATCAAGGATCTCTCTGTACTTTGCTCCATTCATCTTTCCCTCAGTCCTGACTAGTCTCCCAGACCCTGCCGCTGAAAAACATGCCAACAGCATGTTGCTGCCACCACCTTGCTTCACTGTAGGGATGGTGCCAGGTTTATTCCATTCAGGCCAAAGAGTTCAATCTTGGTTTCATCAGACCAGAGAATCTTGTTTCCTTTAGGTGCATTTTGGCAAACTCCAAGCGGGCTGTCATGTGCCTTTTACTGGTCACTCTAGCATACATGCCTGATTGGTGGAGTGCTGCAGAGATGGTTATCCTTCTGGAAGGTTCTCCCATCTCCACATATGAACTCTGGAGCTCTGTCAAAGTGACCATTGGGTCCTTGGTCACCTCCCTGATCAAGGTTCTTCTCCCCCGATTGCTCAGTTGGGCCGGTCGGCCAGTTCAAGGAAGAGTCTTGGTGGTTCCAAACTTCTTCCATTTAAGAATGATGGAGGCCACTGTGTTCTTGGGAACCTTCAATGCAGCAGTCATTTTTTGGGTCCCTTCTCCAGATCTGTGCCGACACAAACCTGTCTCGTAGCTCTACGGACAATTCCCTCGACTTCATGGCTTGGTGTTTTCTCTGACATGCACTGTCCGCTGTGGGACCTTATATAGACAGGTGTGTACCTTTCTAAATCATGTCAATCAGTTTAATTTACCACAGGTGGACTCCAATCAAGTTGTAGAAACATCTTGGAAACAGGAAGCACCTCATTTACAGCATCTGCTGTTTGTTTTGGTTGTGTTTCAGATTATTTTGTGCCCAATATAAATTAATGGTAAATAATGTATTGGGCCGTTTTGGAGTCAATATTATTGTAAATTAGAATATCATATTTTTCTAAACACTATGTTAATGTGGATGCTACTATGATTATGGATAGTCCTGAAGGAATCGTGAATAATAATGAGTGAGAAAGTTAAACACACGAATATTATACCCCCCCAAAATGCAAACCGGTGAGATGTTAGCATGTCTTGGGAGTATGATATAACATGCTAATCTCCCCTATTATTGTAATGGTGAGATGTTAGCATGTCTTGGGGGTATGATATAACATGCTAATCTCCCTATTATTGTAATGGTGAGATGTTAGCATGTCTTGGGGGTATGATATAACATGCTAATCTCCCCTATTATTGTAATGGTGAGATGTTAGCATGTCTTGGGGGTATGATATAACATGCTAATCTCCCTATTATTGTAATGGTGAGATGTTAGCATGTCTTGGGAGTATGATATAACATGCTAATCTCCCCTATTATTGTAATGGTGAGAGGTTAGCATGTCTTGGGGGTATGATATAACATGCTAATCTCCACTATTATTGTAATGGTGAGAGGTTAGCATGTCTTGGGAGTATGATATAACATGCTAATCTCCCCTATTATTGTAATGGTGAGAGGTTAGCATGTCTTGGGAGTATGATATAACATGCTAATCTCCCCTATTATTGTAATGGTGAGAGGTTAGCATGTCTTGGGAGTATGATATAACATGCTAACCTGATCCAGGATGGTTACTGCTCTCTCTCTCCTGTAGAATGAGTTCATGAAAGATAACTTCCTGATCAAGATTGAGACGTGGCACAAACCTGATCTAGGACAGCAGGAAAACGTGAGTGTGTGTGTGTGTGTGTTGCTGCATGTGGTTCTGTAGCTGCGTGTGTGTGGTTCTTGCCTGCGTATTGTAACGGTTTTGACTTGAGGTTATTTTTTTTATAGGGGTGCCAGGTAGGTTGTGCCTACCAGAGAAAACATTGGTCTCTCCTTTTAGTTTGGGAGGGAATGAGTCCCATCTGGTCCGTCAAGTCTACACCATACAAAGGACTTATGTAAACGTCAGAAGGGAAATCAACTTTTCATAAACCCTTAAAACATTGAAAGAACTTCAAAAACAACTATTCTTTTGCGTGGGTTGTATTAGCAACATCAATGGATTACCCACACATAATAATATAACACAATGAGTTCTGGTTCCTCCAGAAATGTCCTGTACCTCGGGCCTAAAAAGAGTCCCGCCCGGTAAAGGAGTTCAGTGAACTCAAGTGACTTTGGTCACGCAATGTTGGTCCGTTCATTCCGTGTAGCGTAAACCCAGTATTAAATCATACAATCAATATAACCATTTTACCACAGAACTTTAAAGCGTATCTGCTCTTACTAATTCCTCAACTACATCTAACTACATAAATCATCACCGTATACATCATATCAAAACAAATGAAATACCGTATACAAAAAAGGTGGTAGTCAGTCGGTCAGTCAGACAATCCAATCCGCCAACAGATCTCCAGCGGAGAAAGGCCACGAAGAATAGAGAGGAGTAGTCCACGGACGCAAAGAGTGGATCCGATCCTGGGTAAACTCTCAGGCTACCAAACACACGTTTAACAGCAACAAAACAACCGGAATAGAGAAGCTTCGGGAACACATCCTCAGTCACGTCTCCATCACAAAACGCCACTTTTGCGCAGCTGATGCTGGCTATTTAATTGGGAATTAAAGGGAAAGCACCCTATTGGAAAGAGAAGCACTGAGACGGCTCAAAATAATTCAGGGCCGTCACACACCCCCTCCCCTGGAAAAAGCCGACCATTGCCCTGGAAGGCACATCTTGGTCGGGGTAACCGAGAAAGGTCTCCTCATCACTTTCCTCTACAAAAATTCTCATGACTTTTTGGAGCTCACGCTCCTCAGCTGAGGGGTCACAGGCCTTAAGGTGTGAGACTTCTGGGTCTGGGAATCCGAGAAAAGTCTCCTCACTTTCCTCTTCAAAGATATCCAAGATCTTGCGGCGCTCAATCGCCTCCAATTCCTCAGCCGAGGGGTAACAGGCCTTAAGGCGTGAGACATGGACAACGCGCATATCTTCACCTGTGTCCTCTTTCACCACTCGGTAGTTCAAAGGGCCCATCTGCTCCACAATCCTATATGGTCCTTGCCATTTAGGAGCGAGCTTGGCAGAGAAGAATTGTTCAGCTTTCGAGTAAGGATGAGAGCGAAGCCACACCCGATCACGAAGCTGAAACTGCATGTCTCGTCTGTTCTTATCATAATTTCTCTTCTGCTTGAGTCGAGCCTGGGTCATGTTCTTTGAGACAAGAGCTCTCAAGTCATGGAGATGGACTACCTGGTCATAGCAAGCAGCGTCTGGCGTAATCTGCTGGGGCTGTAGCACCATATCCAAGGGTCCTCGGAGGGGACGACTTAGGTTCAGCTCTGCAGGTGTGACTCCAGTGGACTCTTGCACAGCAGAATTCAGGGCAAATCGAAACTCGTGAAGGTGCTTGTCCCAGTGTTTGTGCTGGGTCCCTACATAGGAAGCAATCATTGTCTTCAAGGTTCGATTTACTCTCTCAGTGAGATTGGTCTGTGGGTGATAGGCCGTGGTCAACTTCTGTCTCAGGTTCCATCTTTGGCAGGTCTCCTCAAAGAGATCAGAGACAAATTGGGAACCTCGATCAGACAGGATGTAATCAGGCACTCCCCAGCGAGTCAGGATCTCTTTCGTAAGGATGTTAGAGACGGTCCTTGCTGTGGCCTGACGCAGGGAAAAGAGTTCCACCCACTTTGAATAATAATCAACAAACACAAGCATGTACACATTCTGATTGGAACTTCTAGGAAATGGACCCATCAAATCCACTCCTAGCATTTCCCAAGGTCGGGTAACCACCGTTTGCTGCAACTTGCCAGCAGGCTTTCTACCTTCTGGTTTGTACATTTGACAAACCTGACAGTTTCGGATGTGTGACTTCACATCCATGCTCAGATGTGGCCAGTACAGTAACGCTTGCAACCGCTTGTAGGTTTTGAACCTGCCCAAATGACCAGCTAATGGGTCTTCATGGAAATGTTGAAGCAGTTGTAGGCGTAGAGTTTCAGGTATGTACAATTGGTAGAGGGTTCTGTGTGGTAGTTGTACAACACGGTAGACTTTGTCTTCCAGGATGGTCAGCTTTGTGGTAGGATTGACCATCTTTTCTCCATCTTCCAGGATAGTCTGGTACAAAGCCTGTACTTCTGGGTCATCCTGTTGGGCTTTCCATATGGTCTCATCAGAGATGGGAAAGTCTGCTTTGGGCGAGTCTCGACTGCTTGACAGGACAGTAGCACATGTAAGATGCGGGCCACCGTTGCCACAAGCAGGAGCTCTGGATAAGGCATCTGGAACAGTGTTGTATTTTCCTTTCCTGTATTCTACTGCAAAGGTGAACTCTTGCAACCGTAGAGCCCATCTTATGAGTCTGGTGCTTGGTTTGTTGGTCTTGAACACCCACACAAGGGAGGAATGGTCAGTGACCACAGTGAAGTGTCTTCCCTCCAGGTAGTACCTCCACTTTTCCAAAGCCCAGACAACTGCAAGGCACTCTTGCTCGGTTGTGGAGTAGTTCCGTTCTGCTCCATTCAATGTCCGACTGGCGAACGCTAGCACTTCTTCAGTGCCAAGTCCAGTCTGTTGGACTAGGACAGCACCAAGTCCAACATCACTTGCATCAGTGTAAACAACAAAAGGGGAATCAAAGTTGGGATGACCTAAAATGGGAGGTGTGACGAGGTGTCGTTTCAGGGTTTCAAAGGATGTCTGGCACTCTGCCGTCCATAGGAATTTCACTCCTTTTCGCTTCAACGCGTTGAGGGGTTCTGCCACCTGGGAGAAGTTCGACACAAACCGATGGTACCATCCAGCCATCCCAAGGAACCGTTGAAGGGCCTTGAGTGTGGTTGGCACAGGAAAATCTTGTACCGCCTTGGTCTTTTCAGGATCCACATGAATGCCGTCGAAAGACACAATATGGCCAAGGAACTTCAGGGAAGTTTGGCAGAAGTTGCTCTTCTTCATATTCACGGTCAGACCAGCTTCTCTTAGCTTGTCCAACACTGCTTGAAGATCTTGAAAGTGTTGTTCTCTGTTCTGGGAGTAGATAATTATATCGTCCAGGTAGACGAAACAGATCTTCCCTTTGAGCTCCCCTAACGCAATCTCCATCAGTCTTTGGAAAGTGGCAGGTGCATTCTTTAATCCAAAAGGCATCACCTTAAAGGAAAACCAGCCCTCAGCACAGACAAAAGCAGTCTTGTCCTTGCTTTCCTGGTCCATCTCAACTTGCCAATAACCACTATTGAGGTCAAGGGTAGTGAACACAACAGCGCCAGACAATGACTCCAGGATCTCGTGGATGGTAGGAAAAGGATAGGCATCAGTCTGGGAAACATTGTTGGTCTTCCTATAGTCCACACAAAATCTAAGACCACCAGTCTTTTTTGGGATGAGGACAACAGGAGCAGCCCAAGGAGAGGAGGAACGTTCTATTATATCTTGTGTTAACATATCATTAATGAGTCCCTTTTGGATGATTAGCTTCGCAGGGGACAAACGATATGGCTTTTGCTTGATCGGCATTTCCTGTGTAAGGAATATTTTGTGCTTCAGGAGCCCGGTGCGTCCTAGCCTTGAAGTACATACATCAGCATTATTCTGCAGCTGTTCCAACAGCCTTAACTCCTCTGGATGTTCCAGCTGAGCTCTTCTTACAGCCTGTAAAAGGAGATCGTCAGAAGGATTATCAAGGGTTACTGGTAACGGAGCAACGGCAGAGAAGACTGCCACATTTGAACCCCAATCATGTAACTTCGTAGCTTCTGATTGGAAGAAATGCTTCTTGCTCGGATTGTATGGAAACCAGTAGCAATTGTGTGCGATATCAATCTGGACACCACTGAAGTACATGAAATCAATTCCCAACACGACAGGAAAAGCAAGGTTCTTGGTTTGTAGGATAACCGAAGGAATCATATAGGAGCGGTTACACAGGCGGAACTCTACCTCACTCCATCCAAGTGGTCGTTTAGCCTCACCATCAGCCAGATAGAGTGGACCTTCTGTCCACGGCTTCAAGTTGTATTGCGGACCTTTAACCTCCTTCCACAGTTTCTCATTGAGCAGTGTGTAGGATGACCCGGTGTCCAGGATGGCTCTTCCTGTCCATGGGCCTATGGACAGGGGTAACACCAGTTGGTGCGGTATGAACTGAAAGGAAGGGGATGTCGATGGGGGGGCGTAGGCAGTGACTCTTGGGATTTCAGCTCTGGTTAAAGCACCCAGAGAAGGATGGTCATTCCTGCGAAGAGAGTTAGGTGTGTTGGCCTGTTGTGATTTGTGGTTTCTGGAAGGGTTTTCTTGATACGGTCTTGGACATGTAGCTGAAGAATGTCCCTTTTGGCTACATCTCCAAAAGAACATGAGAGGGGTCATGGCTTGAGACTCTGGCTGTTGTTGATGGTCTGTCTTGGGTAACGGTTTGGGTGTCTGTTTCTTTCTTTGGTCATATTGCTGTTGGCATTCTCTGTCCTTCTCAAACTGCTGTCCCAAGCGAACCAGTCCATCGACAGTGGTGACTCGTTCTCGGAGTTGACTGGCTAGTAGTGGGTTGATGTTCTTCAAAATCAATTTAATGACCTCTTCCTCCTCAATGCCAGGTTTCCACCTTCTGCACAGGGAGTGGTAACCGTATGCAAAGTCACGGATACTCTCTTTCTCTCTTTGTACTCGATTCCTGACTCTGTCTGCCAACTCATCTGTGTAGTCCTCAGACAGAAATGCAGAGGAAAACTTGGCCTCAAAGTCAGCCCAGGAGGTAGTGGTGAGACGTGCCACATCCCACCAGTCTCGAGCTGTCCCATGCAACACATTCCTCAATGTGGCAAGGAGTTCTTCGTCAGCCAGGGGATTGAGGGCAAGAAAGTCACGACATCTTTCTAGGTACATTAGCGGATCAGGACTGTCATCTTTTTTCCCAAAGGTGGGAAATTGCAATTTAATGGGCATCGCCCCCACATGACGTCTACTCAAATCACCATGAACAAACGAGCTAGGAGGGATTGAGGAAGTAGAGGGGGAGGGCGTTATCGGACAATGAAAATGAACACCAGGATGCATGGTGGATTGCATCCTGCAAGGGGTGGCTGTAGCATGGCCTTGTCTTGGCTCTTCAGAGGTGCCAGCTTGGCCCTCAGTGGTCTGAACAGAAGTGGACACCAGAGAAACTCTGTGTAAGGAGTTGTGCCTAATGGAGGCCATGTCCACAGACACGTCATCCAACATTTTAACACAATTAGAGAGCTCTGTTTGCAAGTGGTCTACAGTGTTAACCATGGGAGAAAAAACAGAATTAACGTCCTTGAGGACCTCAGTGTGATGATGTTGCAGGCGCCATTGGAGAGTGGCAGTGAGTTGGTTTCGTTGGTAGTCAAACTGCCTGTCCATGGCACCAGTAATTTCCCGTCTTCCACTCTCACTGAGCTCTGTCAGCGTGTGGGTTAGAGTGCTCAGTGAGTTTCTGAATTCCATGGCACTCTGTTGTTGCTCTTCCCTCAGACATTTGAATTTATCGTGGATAAGAGTTTGGAGATGTTGTTGAGTCCGACGAATATCAAGGATGTCACCTTGAAGTTGTAAAACTACAACCTCTGGAGATAAACCAGACAATGGAGGAAGGTTGGGTGTCAGATAGAGGGCTGGCTCAGTACTTTCACACAGATCCATGTCAATAAGTGAGTAACTGGTTAGACCTCCTGTGGCCTGTGGTCCAGACCGAGCATTCAGATTCCCAGGGCTCTGGCCCAAATCAACTCCATTATCTCCATTCCCATTATGATTTGTGTTGTCAGCTTGATGGTCAGAATGGCCCTGTGTATTCCCATTGACAGGTATGAAATGGATGAGCACATTATCTTGGGGTGAATCCATTGTTTTAATTCCACACAAAATATTTGCTTTGGTTAGTTCTCAATGTTGAGCTGTCCCATCTGGGGTGCCATTTTTTTTGTAACGGTTTTGACTTGAGGTTATTTTTTTTATAGGGGTGCCAGGTAGGTTGTGCCTACCAGAGAAAACATTGGTCTCTCCTTTTAGTTTGGGAGGGAATGAGTCCCATCTGGTCCGTCAAGTCTACACCATACAAAGGACTTATGTAAACGTCAGAAGGGAAATCAACTTTTCATAAACCCTTAAAACATTGAAAGAACTTCAAAAACAACTATTCTTTTGCGTGGGTTGTATTAGCAACATCAATGGATTACCCACACATAATAATATAACACAATGAGTTCTGGTTCCTCCAGAAATGTCCTGTACCTCGGGCCTAAAAAGAGTCCCGCCCGGTAAAGGAGTTCAGTGAACTCAAGTGACTTTGGTCACGCAATGTTGGTCCGTTCATTCCGTGTAGCGTAAACCCAGTATTAAATCATACAATCAATATAACCATTTTACCACAGAACTTTAAAGCGTATCTGCTCTTACTAATTCCTCAACTACATCTAACTACATAAATCATCACCGTATACATCATATCAAAACAAATGAAATACCGTATACAAAAAAGGTGGTAGTCAGTCGGTCAGTCAGACAATCCAATCCGCCAACAGATCTCCAGCGGAGAAAGGCCACGAAGAATAGAGAGGAGTAGTCCACGGACGCAAAGAGTGGATCCGATCCTGGGTAAACTCTCAGGCTACCAAACACACGTTTAACAGCAACAAAACAACCGGAATAGAGAAGCTTCGGGAACACATCCTCAGTCACGTCTCCATCACAAAACGCCACTTTTGCGCAGCTGATGCTGGCTATTTAATTGGGAATTAAAGGGAAAGCACCCTATTGGAAAGAGAAGCACTGAGACGGCTCAAAATAATTCAGGGCCGTCACAGTATACTGTAACCTTTGTGTGTGTGTGTATATAACTGTACTATGTTCATACTTGTACAGGTCCATGGTCTGGATGCAGACACCTGGAAGAAGGTGGATGTTGTTCAGATCGACATCGCAGACCGCAGCCAGGTGGATAGCAAGGTAAACAGTCACACACACACACACACACACACACACACACACACACACACACACCACAGTCAGGTGGATACCAAGGTAAACAGTCAGACACACACCACAGTCAGGTGGATACCAAGGTAAACAGTCAGACACACACCACAGTCAGCTGGATACCAAGGTAAACAGTCAGACACACACCACAGTCAGGTGGATACCAAGGTAAACAGTCAGACACACACCACAGTCAGCTGGATACCAAGGTAAACAGTCACACACACACACCACAGCCAGCTGAATACCAAGGTAAACAGTCAGACACACACCACAGCCAGCTGGATACCAAGGTAAACAGTCAGACACACACCACAGTCAGCTGGATACCAAGGTAAACAGTCACACACACACACACACCACAGCCAGCTGGATACCAGGGTAAACAGTCACACACACACCACAGTCAGCTGGATACCAAGGTAAACAGTCACACACACAGTCACACACACACCACAGCCAGCTGGATACCAAGGTAAACAGTCACACACACAGTCACACACACACCACAGCCAGATGGATACCAAGGTAAACAGTCAGACACACACCACAGCCAGCTGAATACCAAGGTAAACAGTCAGACACACACCACAGCCAGCTGGATACCAAGGTAAACAGTCAGACACACACCACAGCCAGCTGGATACCAAGGTAAACACTTTGTTAAGAAAACATTCTGACACGCCCCCTTGGTGCTATATGGATTTAGCTTGGTATTGTTTGTGATGATAAGCACTGAAGTTGAAATGATTGATTGTATACCTCATTGACAAATATATATTAAGTATACAGTGGGGCAAAAAAGTATTTAGTCAGCCACCAATTTTGCAAGTTCTCCCACTTAAAAAGATGAGAGAGGCCTGTAATTTTCATCATAGGTACACTTCAACTATGACAGACAAAATGAGAAACAAAATCCAGAAAATCACATTGTAGGATTTTTAATAAAATTATTTGTAAATTATGGTGGAAAATAAGTATTTGGTCAATAACAAAAGTGTATCTAAATACCATGTTCTATACCCTTTGTTGGCAATGACAGAGGTCAAACGTTTTCTGTAAGTCTTCACAAGGTTTTCACACACTGTTGCTGGTATTTTGGCCCATTCCTCCATGCAGATCTCCTCTAGAGCAGTGATGTTTTGGGGCTGTTGCTGGGCAACACGGACTTTCAACTCCCTCCAAAGATTTTCTATGGGGTTGAGATCTGGAGACTTGCTAGGCCACTCCAGGACCTTGAAATGCTTCTTACGAAGCCACTCCTTCGTTGCCCAGGCGGTGTGTTTGGGATCATTGTCATGCTGAAAGACCCAGCCACGTTTCATCTTCAATGCCCTTGCTGATGGAAGGAGGTTTTCACTCAAAATCTCACGATACATGGCCCCATTCATTCTTTCCTTTACACGGATCAGTCGTCCTGGTCCCTTTGCAGAAAAACAGCCCCAAAGCATGATGTTTCCACCCCATGCTTCTTTGGATGCAACTCAGCATTCTTTGTCCTCCAAACACGACGAATTGAGTTTTTACCAAAAAGTTGTATTTTGGTTTAATCTGACCATATGACATTCTCCCAATCTTCTTCTGGATCATCCAAATGCTCTCTAGCAAACTTCAGACAGGCCTGGACATGTACTGGCTTAAGCAGGGGGACACGTCTGGCACTGCAGGATTTGAGTCCCTGGCGGTGTAGTGTGTTACTGATGGTAGGCTTTGTTACTTTGGTCCCAGCTCTCTGCAGGTCATTCACTAGGTCCCCCCGTGTGGTTCTGGGATTTTTGCTCACTGTTCTTGTGATAATTTTGACCCCACGGGGTGAGATCTTGCGTGGAGCCCCAGATCGAGGGAGATTATCAGTGGTCTTGTATGGCTTCCATTTCCTAATAATTGCTCCCACAGTTGATTTCTTCTAACCAAGCTGCTTACCTATTGCAGTGCAGATTCAATCTTCCCAGCCTGGTGCAGGTCTACAATTTTGTTTCTGGTGTCCTTTGACAGCTCTTTGGTCTTGGCCATAGTGGAGTTTGGAGTGTGACTGTTTGAGGTTGTGGACAGGTGTCTTTTATACTGATAACAAGTTCAAACAGGTGCCATTAATACAGGTAACGAGTGGAGGACAGAGGAGCCTCTTAAAGAAGAAGTTACAGGTCTGTGAGAGCCAGAAATCTTGCTTGTTTGTAGGTGACCAAATACTTTTTTTCCACCATAATTTGCAAATAAATTCATAAAAAATCCTACAATGTGATTTTCTGGACTTTTTTTTCTAATTTTGTCTGTCATAGTTGAAGTGTACCTATGATGAAAATTACAGGCCTCTCATCTTTTTAACTGGGAGAACTTGCACAATTGGTGGCTGAATAAATACTTGTTTGCCCCACTGTATATTGTAGCAAACAGCAGGGCAGGGAAGCAAACCCTGAAAGGTACATTTCATTTTTATTTTATTTTACTAGGCAATTCAGTTAAGAATAAATTCTTATTTTCAATGACAGCCTAGAAACAGTGGGTTAACTGCCTTGTTCAGGGGCAGAACAGATTTTTACCTTGTCAGCTCAGGGATTCAATCTAGCAACCTTTCGGTTACTAGTCTAACGCTCTAACCACTAGGCTACCTGCTGGTTACTGGCCCAACACTCTAACCACTAGGCTACCTGCTGGTTACTGGCTCAGCGCTCTAACCACTAGACTACCTGCTGGTTACTGGCCCAACGCTCTAACCACTAGGCTACCTGCTGGCTTCTAACCCAACGCTCTAACCACTATGCTACCTGCTGGCTTCTAGCCCAACGCTCTAACCACTAGGCTACCTGCTGGCTACTAGCCCAACGCTCTGACCACTAGGCTACCTGCTGGCTACTGGCCCAACGCTCCGACCACTATGCTACCTGCTGGTTACTGACCCAACGCTGCCGCCTCTACACTCTAACCACTAGGCTACCTGCTGGTTACTGGTCCTCTACACTCTAACCACTAGACTACCTGCTGGTTACTGGTCCTCTACACTCTAACCAATAGACTACCTGCTGGTTACTGGTCCTCTACACTCTAACCACTAGACTACGCTGCCTCCCCCAATACCCTATGCATCACATCAATGGGGTAAACCAGCCTTCCAGTCCCACCCATTTGACAGGAATTGTAACATGTCTCATATATAGAGGATAGCTACAGTATTTACCCAAACACATTATCACATGTCTCATATATAGAGGATAGCTACAGTATTTACCCAAACACATTATCACATGGCTCATATATAGAGGATAGTTACAGTATTTACCCAAACACATTATCACATGTCTCATATATAGAGGATAGCTACAGTATTTACCCAAACACATTATCACATGGCTCATATATAGAGGATAGCTACAGTATATACCCAACCTTATCACATGGCTCATCGAACTGTCCACTCAACAACAAAACACTTTACACTTGAACTTCTTGCTGAGTTGTCATAATGCTTCATCAAATGCACATTACACCAGGGGTGTTGGTAGACACAATGTAAGTAACCTAATTTATGTCCCTCTAACTGCCCCGAATACCTCTGTTGATCAGTAATCATGTGTCTATGAACCAGATGTATACTGTTAGCACTGAGGCGCTGTGCCCTAGTAGGAAGACTACTGTTAGCACTGAGGCTAACTGCCCTAGTAGGAAGTCCACTGTTAACACTGAGGTGGTGTGTCCTAGTTGGAAGACCACTGTTAACACTGAGGTGGTGTATCCTAGTAGGAAGACCACTGTTAACACTGAGGAGGTGTGTCCTAGTAGGAAGACCACTGTTAACACTGAGGTGGTGTGTCCTAGTAGGAAGACCACTGTTAACACTGAGGTGGTGTGTCCTAGTAGGAAGACCACTGAGGTGGTGTGTCCTAGTAGGAAGACCACTGTTAACACTGAGGTGTTGTGTCCTAGTAGGAAGACCACTGTTAACACTGAGGTGGTGTGTCCTAGTTGGAAGTTCACTGTGGGGTTAATAACATGAGCATGTCTACCTCCGCCAAGCTTCCCAGTAAAGCAAGAAAAACAATCAAGTATGTCAGAAAAGTGTTACAAATAGCCCAGGTTAAAATATGTAGCTTCAGAAACAAGGTTCATGAAATCAATAATAATAATAAGTTTTGTAGTGATTCATATGTTGAAGATGTAAATAATATTTGTTGGTCTGTGGTGTGTAGTGAGGAGCAATCAGACTCTGCTGGTCTGTGGTGTGTAATGAGGAGCAACCAGACGCTGCTGGTCTGTGGTGATATGGTTTATAGTAGAGATGAAATGGTAATCATATCACGATTATTGTGACCAAAATTATCACGGTTATCAGTATTATCAGTATCAGTATTATCAGTATCTGGTCTAACATCCTGTATGTTCTCTCCTTCATAAAGAAACAAGGTGCTGCTGGTCTAACATCCTGTATGTTCTCTCCTTCATATAGAAACAAGGTCCTGCTGGTCTAACATCCTGTATGTCCGTTCTCTCCTTCATATAGAAACAAGGGGCTGCTGGTCTAACATCCTGTATGTTCTCTCCTTCATAAAGAAACAAGGGGCTGCTGGTCTAACATCCTGTATGTCCGTTCTCTCCTTCATAAAGAAACAAGGGGCTGCTGGTCTAACATCCTATATGTCCGTTCTCTCCTTCATAAAGAAACAAGGGGCTGCTGGTCTAACATCCTGTATGTCCGTTCTCTCCTTCATAAAGAAACAAGGTGCTGCTGGTCTAACATCCTGTATGTCCGTTCTCTCCTTCATATAGAAACAAGGGCTGCTGGTCTAACATCCTGTATGTCCGTTCTCTCCTTCATATAGAAACAAGGGGCTGCTGGTCAGACATCCTGTATGTCCGTTCTCTCCTTCATATAGAAACAAGGTCCTGCTGGTCTAACATCCTGTATGTTCTCTCCTTCATATAGAAACAAGGTGCTGCTGGTCTAACATCCTGTATGTCCGTTCTCTCCTTCATATAGAAACAAGGGGCTGCTGGCCTAACATCCTGTATGTTCTCTCCTTCATATAGAAACAAGGGGCTGCTGGTCTAACATCCTGTATGTTCTCTCCTTCATATAGAAACAAGGGGCTGCTGGTCTAACATCCTGTATGTCCGTTCTCTCCTTCATAAAGAAACAAGGTCCTGCTGGTCTAACATCCTGTATGTCCTCTCCTTCATATTGAAACAAGGTGCTGCTGGTCTAACATCCTGTATGTTCTCTCCTTCATATAGAAACTAGGGGCTGCTGGTCTAACATCCTGTATGTTCTCTCCTTCATATAGAAACAAGGTGCTGCTGGTCTAACATCCTGTATGTCCTCTCCTTCATATTGAAACAAGGTGCTGCTGGTCTAACATCCTGTATGTCCGTTCTCTCCTTCATATAGAAACAAGGTCCTGCTGGTCTAACATCCTGTATGTCCGTTCTCTCCTTCATAAAGGAACAAGGTGCTGCTGGTCTAACATCCTGTATGTTCTCTCCTTCATATAGAAACAAGGTCTTTTAGAACACTTGTCCAGGCGGTTGCCGGACGACATTAGAGAAGTGATGGAGGCCCAGATCTCACTAGAATAGGTTGAGAGCGCTCTTAGGAGGATGGGAAAAGGGAAGGTGCCTGGGATGGATGGGCTGCCGGCTGAGTTTTATCTCAAGTTTTGGGGACCAGTGGTCCTCGAAGTCTTGAAGGGGGGTCCCGGGGGGATCAATGGCTGTTGGTGTGCTGTCACTTTTTATATAAGAAGGGGGAAGTAACAGACCTTGGCAACTGGCGGCCGTTGACCAAGCTGTGTGTAGATTACAAGCTACTTGCAAAGGTTTTAGCAGACCGGTTGCGCACAGCCCTTCCCTACGTCGTCCATGAGGATCAGACGTGCGGGGTAGAGGGCCGTTCTATTAGATGGAACCTACAGTTAATCAGGGACTCCATCGCTTGGGTTGAAGATAGAGGACTGCCTTTAATGGTAGCAGCGCTAGATCAGGCGAAAGCCTTTGATCGCGTGAATAGATCATTTTTATTCAGAGTGTTAGGTCGATTAGGATTTGGGGAGAAGTTCATAGGATGGATTCGTACATTATATGTCGGAGCGGGGTGCCGAGTTAGTGTAAATAGTCACTTGGGTGACGATTTTGACCTCTCGTCTGGGGTCAGGCAGGGGTGCCCACTCTCGGCTCTCCTCTTCGTTCTGTACATGGAGCCTCTGGGGGCTGCCATTAGGGCAGACACAGGGGTGGAAGGCTTGTTGATCCCTGGAAGTGGTGGGCTGCATGTTAAGATGACGCAGTACGCCGATGACACTTCCTTGCTGCTGTGCAAGGACTCGTGCCTGACAAGGTCCCTTGCCATCTTTGGGGATTTCACCCGAGCGTCGGGAGCGGTTCTGAACCATGCAAAGTCTTCCGTCAAGTTTTTCGGAAGATTGTGCGGTAGAACGGACGTGCCCGGGGGGTTATCTCTCTGTGAGGGGGCCCTGAGGATTCTAGGGGTCCATTTTGAGACCTCCGGCTCAGCGATGCTAAACTGGAACATGCGTATCGCAGTGGTACAGAGGAAGCTAGTATTGTGGAAGGCTAGGTATTTGTCTTTTATGGGCAAAGTCCTGGTCCTTAAGGTGGATGTGTTGCAGTCTCTTTTGTATTTGGCGTACATCTACCCATTGCCGGCTTGTCTGAGGAGGCCTCTAGTGAGGCTTGTGTTTCAGTTCATGTGGAGTGGCAGGTGCGAGTGGGTCGCCAGGGCACGCATGCTCTGTCCCATCGGGGAGGGATTTAGGGGGGTACCACATTTCCCCCTCAAGCTGGACGCAATTTTTGTTTCTTTCTTGTTAACGGAGCTTGCTCATCCAGTGATACACCCGTCCGGTTACCTCCTGCGGGTGTTCTTCTCGTATCAGGCGAGAAGCGTAATGGTGTGGGCTAACACGGGTCCTCGGGCGGAACAGCTGCCGTGGCACTTTGGTCATGCGGCCAAGTGGCTGCGTGCGCACCCTGAGGTTGAAGTTGCCCGAGTAGGTTTAGATCACAGGCACCTGTACGAGGAGGTCAGGCAGGCAGGGAGTCCTGCGCCTGTAGCGGGCATCTCGTCGGTGGTCTGGGAGGGAGTGCAGGCGCGGGGTCTGGACAACAGGCTCAAGGACCTGAATTGGTTGAGCCTCCATAAGTGCTTGCCGGTACGTTCCATCATGTACCGGTATAGTTTGGTGCAATCCCCCACCTGTCCAAGATCCTCTTGTGGCAGGGAGGAGACTGTGCGCCATGTCTTTTGGGACTGTGCCTTTGCCGGAGTAGTATGGGCTAGGGCACGGGTGTTGTTAGGTTTGGTAAGGGGGGATTTTGTATTGACGTGGGCCAGGTTAGAGAGAGGTGTAGGGAGAGCGAGAGGGACAGATAGGGACAGGTTTCTGCTCTGGCTTCTCATGAGTCTCTTTAAACGGGGGCTGTGGGAAGCCAGGCAGAACATGGTGAAGACAGGGAGCGATTGGGGTGGTGGAAGGGATAGTGAGGAGGGTGGAAGGAGATTTGAGGGGGAGGATGAAGAGGGAGGAGAGGAAGTGGGGGCAGCATGCTGCTCGGGAGAGGTGGAAGGGGGGTTTAGGGCTGGGTGTCATTTAGATTTGTAAGGGGATAGATTAGGGACGGGGAGATAGGGAAAGGTAGTTTGTAGGGTGACGAGGAGGGAAGATGCTCCCCTGAGGTTTTGTTTGTGGTTTTTGTTTAGTTAAATTAAAATACCATTGTTGGAGTATGTATGAAAATTATGAGTTGTAAAGAATGAATGGTATTGAAGGTAATAAATTATTTTTTATAAAAAAAAAAAAAGATAGGCTGTTTAGGTTTTCGTGTTACGTTTCTTGTCTTGTTTTGTATTGTTCGTGTTTATTCGTTTATTAAACATGTATCAAAATTACCACGCTGCATTTTGGTCCGATCCTTGCTACACCTCCTCTTCAGAGGAGGAGATAGGGTTTTCTTCTAACACTTTCATTGAATCAGATTGCTCATTCATCACAAAACCCACTGATATTGACAACTAATATAACGATTTTTGCATTGTAATGATTAGCAAACTTAGGCATGACATGCCAACAACAAATTCTGAACCCACACATCCAAGTATATCTAACCAAATTATGAAAGACAAACATTGTAATTTTGAGTTCCGTAAAGTGAGTGTGGAAGAGATTTTTGCCACTGGCCTACACACAATATCCCATAATGTCAAAGTGGAATTATGTTTTTAGAAATGTTTACTAATTTATAAAAAATGACAACCTGAAAGGTTTTGAGTCAGTAAACATTCAACCCGTTTGTTATGGCAGTAAACAAATTAACAACAGACTTTTTGTTATGGTGAGTGAATGAGGACCCAAAAGCGAACTAACTTAAACAGAGCTTCTTTAATAACCAAACATAGGTAGGCTCAGATAGACCGGCAGATTCCGACAGGACAAGGTTACAGCAAACATGACGATAGTCTGGCTCAGGCATGAAACACAACAAACAAGAATCCGACAAGGACAGGAACAAAAACAGAGAGAGATATAGGGGACTAATCAGAGGGAAAAGGGGAACAGGTGGGAGAAGGGGTGACGAGGTAGTCAAGAGGAGACAAGGAACAGCTGGGGGAAAGCGGGGGAGAAAAGGTAACCTAACAACGACCAGCAGAGGGAGACAGGGTGAAGGGAAAGGACAGAGACAAGACACAACATGACAGTACATGACAGTACCCCCCCACTCACCGAGCGCCTCCTGGCGCACTCGAGGAGGAAACCTGGCGGCAACGGAGGAAATCCTCGATCAGCGCACGGTCCAGCACGTCCCGAGAGGGAACCCAACTCCTCTCCTCAGGACCGTACCCCTCCCAATCTACGAGGTACTGGTGACCACGGCCCCGAGGACGCATGTCCAAAATTCTACGGACCCTGTAGATGGGTGCGCCCTCGACAAGGATGGGGGGGGGGGGGGGGGGGAAGACGAGCGGGGGCGCGAAGGACGGGCTTGATGCAGGAGACATGGAAGACCGGGTGGACGCGACGAAGGTATCGCGGAAGAAGAAGTCGAACTGCGACAGGATTAATGACCCGAGAAATACGGAACGGACCAATGAACCGCGGGGTCAACTTGCGAGAAGCCGTCTTAAGGGGAAGGTTCTGAGTGGAGAGCCAAACTCTCTGACCGCGACAATATCTAGGACTCTTAGTTCTACGCTTATTAGCAGCCCTCACAGTCTGCGTCCTATAACGGCAAAGTGCAGACCTGACCCTCTTCCAGGTGCGCTCGCAACGTTGGACAAAAGCCTGAGCGGAGGGGACGCTGGACTCGGCGAACTGAGATGAGAACAGCGGAGGCTGGTACCCGAGGCTACTCTGAAAAGGAGATAGCCCGGTCGCAGACGAAGGAAGCGAGTTGTGGGCGTATTCTGCCCAGGGGAGCTGTTCTGACCAAGACGCAGGGTTACGAAAAGAAAGACTGCGTAAGATGCGACCAATAGTCTGATTGGCCCGTTCTGCTTGACCGTTAGACTGGGGGTGAAAGCCGGAAGAGAGACTGACGGAAGCCCCAATCAAACGGCAAAACTCCCTCCAAAATTGAGACGTGAATTGCGGACCTCTGTCCGAAACGACGTCTGACGGAAGGCCATGAATTCTGAAAACATTCTCGATGATGATTTGTGCCGTCTCTTTAGCAGAAGGAAGCTTAGCAAGGGGAATGAAATGAGCCGCCTTAGAGAACCTATCGACAACCGTAAGAATAACAGTCTTCCCCGCTGACGAAGGCAGTCCGGTGACAAAATCTAAGGCGATGTGAGACCACGGTCGAGAGGGAATAGGAAGCGGCCTGAGACGGCCGGCAGGAGGAGAGTTACCGGACTTAGTCTGCGCGCAGACCGAACAAGCAGCCACGAAACGACGCGTGTCATGCTCCCGGGTGGGCCACCAAAAACGCTGGCGAATGGAAGCAAGCGTACCCCGAACGCCAGGGTGGCCGGCTAACTTGGCAGAGTGAGCCCACTGAAGAACGGCCAGACGAGTAGGAACGGGAACGAAAAGAAGGTTCCTAGGACAAGCGCGCGGCGACGGAGTGTGAGTGAGCGCTTGTTTTACCTGCCTCTCAATTCCCCAGACAGTCAACCCGACAACACGCCCCTCAGGGAGAATCCCCTCGGGGTCAGTGGAGGCTACTGAAGAACTGAAGAGACGAGACAAAGCATCAGGCTTGGTGTTCTTAGAGCCCGGACGATAAGAAATCACGAACTCGAAACGAGCGAAAAACAGCGCCCAACGCGCCTGACGCGCATTAAGTCGTTTGGCAGAACGGATGTACTCAAGGTTCCTATGGTCAGTCCAAACGACAAAAGGAACGGTCGCCCCCTCCAACCACTGTCGCCATTCGCCTAGGGCTAACCGGATGGCGAGCAGTTCGCGGTTACCCACATCATAGTTACGTTCCGACGGCGACAGGCGATGAGAAAAATACGCGCATGGGTGGACCTTGTCGTCAGAGAGGGAGCGCTGAGAAAGGATGGCTCCCACGCCCACCTCTGACGCGTCAACCTCGACAACGAACTGTCTAGAGACGTCAGGTGTAACAAGGATAGGAGCGGATGTAAAACGATTCTTGAGGAGATCAAAAGCTCCCTGGGCGGAAACGGACCACTTAAAGCACGTCTTGACAGAAGTAAGGGCTGTGAGAGGAGCTGCCACCTGACCGAAATTACGGATGAAACGACGATAGAAGTTCGCGAAGCCGAGAAAGCGCTGCAGCTCGACGCGTGACTTAGGGACGGGCCAATCAATGACAGCTTGGACCTTAGCGGGATCCATCTTAATGCCTTCAGCGGAAATAACAGAACCGAGAAATGTGACGGAGGAGGCATGAAAAGTGCACTTCTCAGCCTTCACAAAAAGACAATTCTCTAAAAGGCGCTGGAGGACACGTCGAACGTGCTGAACATGAATCTGGAGTGACGGTGAAAAAATCAGGATATCGTCAAGGTAAACGAAAACAAAGATGTTCAGCATGTCTCTCAGGACATCATTGACTAATGCCTGAAAGACAGCTGGAGCGTTAGCGAGGCCGAAAGGAAGAACCCGGTATTCAAAGTGCCCTAACGGAGTGTTAAACGCCGTCTTCCACTCGTCCCCCTCCCTGATGCGCACGAGATGGTAAGCGTTACGAAGGTCCAACTTAGTGAAAAACCTGGCTCCCTGCAGGATCTCGAAGGCTGAAGACATAAGAGGAAGCGGATAACGATTCTTCACTGTTATGTCATTCAGCCCTCGATAATCTATGCAGGGGCGCAGAGACCCGTCCTTCTTCTTGACAAAAAAAAACCCCGCTCCGGCGGGAGAGGAGGAGGGGACTATGGTACCGGCGTCAAGAGCTACAGACAAATAATCTTCGAGAGCCTTACGTTCGGGAGCCGACAGAGAGTATAGTCTACCCCGGGGGGGGGTGGTTCCCGGAAGGAGATCAATACTACAATCATACGACCGGTGTGGAGGAAGAGAGGTGGCCCTGGACCGACTGAACACCGTGCGCAGATCGTGATATTCCTCCGGCACCCCTGTCAAATCACCAGGCTCCTCCTGTGAAGAAGAGACAGAGGAAACAGGAGGGATAGCAGACATTAAACATTTCACATGACAAGAGACGTTCCAGGAGAGGATAGAATTACTAGACCAATTAATGGAAGGATTATGACAAACTAGCCAGGGATGGCCCAAAACAACAGGTGTAAAAGGTGAACGAAAAATTAAAAAAGAAATGGTTTCACTATGATTACCAGAAACAGTGAGGGTTAAAGGTAGCGTCTCACGCTGAATCCTGGGGAGAGGACTACCATCCAGAGCGAACAAGGCCGTGGGCTCCTTTAACTGTCTGAGAGGAATGTCATGTTCCCGAGCCCAGGTCTCGTCCATAAAACAGCCCTCCGCCCCAGAGTCTATTAAGGCACTGCAGGAAGCTGACGAACCGGTCCAGCGTAGATGGACCGACAAGGTAGTGCAGGATCTTGAAGGAGAGACAGGAGTAGTAGCGCTCACCAGTAGCCCTCCGCTTACTGACGAGCTCTGGCCTTTTACTGGACATGAAGTGACAAAATGACCAGCGGAACCGCAATAGAGACAGAGGCGGTTGGTGATTCTCCGTTCCCTCTCCTTAGTCGAGATGCGGATACCTCCCAGCTGCATGGGCTCAGCACCCGAGCCGGCAGAGGAAGATGGTAGTGATGCGGAGAGGGAGGCGACGGAGAGCGCGAGCTCCTTTCCACGAGCTCGGTGACGAAGATCAACCCGTCGCTCAATGCGAATAGCGAGTTCAATCAAGGAATCCACGCTGGAAGGAACCTCCCGGGAGAGAATCTCATCCTTTACCTCTGCGCGGAAACCCTCCAGAAGACGAGCGAGCAAGGCCGGCTCGTTCCAGCCACTGGAGACAGCAAGAGTGCGAAACTCAATAGAGTAGTCTGTTATGGATCGATTGCCTTGACATAGGGAAGATAGGGCCCTGGAAGCCTCCTCCCCAAAAACAGATCGATCAAAAACCCGTATCATCTCCTCCTTAAAGTCTTGATACTGGTTAGTACACTCAGCCCTTGCCTCCCAGATTGCCGTGCCCCACTCACGAGCCCGTCCAATAAGGAGAGATATGACGTAGGCGACACGAGCAGTGCTCCTGGAGTAAGTGTTGGGCTGGAGAGAAAACACAATATCACACTGGGTGAGGAACGAGCGGCATTCAGTGGGCTCCCCAGAGTAACACGGCGGGTTATTGATTCTGGGCTCCGGAGATTCGAAAGCCCTGGAAGTGGCCGGTGGATCGAGGCGGAGATGGTGAACCTGTTCTGTGAGGTTGGAGACTTGGGTGGCCAGGGTCTCAACGGCATGTCGAGCAGCAGACACTTCCTGCTCGTGTCTGCCTAGCATCGCTCCCTGGATCCCGACGGCTGAGTGGAGAGGATCCGAAGTCGCTGGGTCCATTCTTGGTCGGATTCTTCTGTTATGGTGAGTGAATGAGGACCCAAAAGCGAACTAACTTAAACAGAGCTTCTTTAATAACCAAACATAGGTAGGCTCAGATAGACCGGCAGATTCCGACAGGACAAGGTTACAGCAAACATGACGATAGTCTGGCTCAGGCATGAAACACAACAAACAAGAATCCGACAAGGACAGGAACAAAAACAGAGAGAGATATAGGGGACTAATCAGAGGGAAAAGGGGAACAGGTGGGAGAAGGGGTGACGAGGTAGTCAAGAGGAGACAAGGAACAGCTGGGGGAAAGCGGGGGAGAAAAGGTAACCTAACAACGACCAGCAGAGGGAGACAGGGTGAAGGGAAAGGACAGAGACAAGACACAACATGACAGTACATGACACTTTTAGCACGCTTATGGGGAAGGACATTCAACAAGCACAGCACTTACACATAAAAAGATTGGGAGGGCTGTTAGATTTCAGTGCAGCTTTTGACATTATCGATCTGCATAGTCTGCTGCTGGAAAAATGTGTGTTATGGCTTTATAGCCCCTGCTATAATGTGGATAAAGAATTACTTGTCTAACAGAACACAGAGGGTGTTCTTTAATGGAGCCTCTCCAACATAATCCAGGTAGAATCAGGAATTCCACAAGGCAGCTGTCTAGGCCCTTTACCTTTTTCAATCTTTACTAAATCACCTGCCACTGGCTTTGTGAGCAATGTGTTTACATACAGTGCCTCAAGAATATTTCTTCCTCCACCCCTTCCTCTCTCTCTCTCTCTCTCTTTTTCTCCGGTCTCTCTATTTCTCTGTCTCCAGGACTATAAGCCAGAGGATGACCCCACTAAATTTAAGTCAGGGAAGACTGGCCGAGGCCCTCTGGGACCAGATTGGAAGGTACAGTGGGCAGGGAGAGTGTGTGTGTATAATAATATTTGTGTTTGCAGAATGAGGTATATTGATGTGTGTGTCTCTGTGTGTGTGTCTCTCTGTTTGTGTGTCTCTCTCTGTGTTTGTGTGTGTGTGTGTGTGTGCGCGCGCATGTGTGTCTCTGTGTGTGTGTGTGTGTGTGCAGAAGGAGCTCCCTAAGAAGACAGACTGCCCACACATGTGTGCCTACAAACTGGTGACAGTCAAGTTCAAGTGGTGGGGCCTGCAGAACAAAGTGGAGAACTTCATCCAGAAGGTACAGAGGATGATGACTGGGATGATGGTGTGAGGAGGAGGAGGGAGAAGGAGGCGAGGAGGGAGGAGATGAGGAGGAGGAGGGAGAAGGAGGAGAGGAGGAGGAGGGAGAAGGAGGACAAGGAGGAGTGAGGAGGGGTGAGGCGGAGGAGGGAGGAGATGAGGGGTGAGGAGGAGGGGTGAGGATGAGGATGATGAGGAGTGAGGAGGAGGAGATGAGGGGTGAGGAGTCTAAATGTTGTGACTGGAAAAGTAGAGTAGCTGTACATGTCTATGGTAGTAGAGTAGAGTAGTTGTACATGTCTATGGTAGTAGAGTAGAGTAGTTGTACATGTCTATGAGAGTAGAGTAGCTGTACATGTCTATGGTATTAGAGTAGAGTAGCTGTACATGTCTATGGTAGTAGAGTAGAGTAGCTGTGGGGAGTTGATTTGTTGTGGCCTGGTGGGGAGTTGATTTGTCGTGGCCTGGTGGGGAGTTGATTTGTCGTGGCCTGGTGGGGAGTTGATTTGTCGTGGCCTGGTGGGGAGTTGATTTGTCGTGGCCTGGTCGGGAGTTGATTTGTCGTGGCCTGGTCGGGAGTTGATTTGTCGTGGCCTGGTGGGGAGTTGATTTGTCGTGGCCTGGTGGGGAGTTGTTTTGTCGTGGCCTGGTGGGGAGCTGATTTGTTGTGGCCTGGTGGGGAGTTGATTTGTTGTGGCCTGGTGGGGAGTTGATTTGTTGTGGCCTGGTGGGGAGTTTATTTGTTGTGACCTGGTGGGGAGTTGCCTGGGGATATAATTTCCTTCTGTGATCCTTCGATCATATTTCTTCTAATCTCTGCTGGACTCAATCTATTTGTATTATAGTATTATTTAGTATTATACTACTATAGTAGTATCTAGTATTATACTACTATAGTAGTATCTAGTATTATACTATTATAGTATTATTTAGTATTATAGTATTCTTTAGTATTATAGTATTATTTAGTATTATAGTATTCTTTAGTATTATAGTATTATATTATTATTTAGTATTATACTATTACGGTACTATTCAGTAGTATACTATTATATTATTTAGTATTATACTATTATAGTATTTTTTAGTACTATCCTATTATAGTATTATTTAGTATTACACTAGTATAGTATTATTTAGTAGTATACCAGTATAGTACTATTTAGTAGTGTACTATCTTAGTATTATACTAGTTTAGTATTATTTAGTTGTATACTATTATAGTATGATTTAGTATTATACTAGTATGGTATTATGTGGTATTATACAAGTATAGTATTGTTTGGTATTATACTATTATAGTACTATTTAGTATTATGCTATTGTAGCATTATTTAGTATTATACCATTGTGGTATTATACTATTGTAGTGTTATTTAGTATTATACCACTGTAGTATTATTTAGTATTATACTATTGTGGTATTATTTAGTATTATACTGTTTTAGTATTATACTATTGTAGTATTTAGTATTATACTATTGCAGTATTATTTAGTATTGTACTATTGTAGTATTATTTGGTATTTATACTATTGGAGTATTATTTGATATTATACTATTGTGGTATTATGCGGTTGTGTACTATTATAGTATTATTTAGTATTATACTATTGTAGTATTATTTAGTATTATATGCGTGTAGTATTATACTATTGTAGTATCATACTATTATTGTATGATTTAGTATTATACTAGTATAATATTCTTTAGTATTATACTGGTATAGTATTATTTTGTATTATACAATTATAGTATTTTTTAGTATTATACTATTATAGTATTATTTAGTATTATACTATTGTAGTATTATGCTGTGTTATACTAATGTAGTATTATGCGGTATTGAAGCAGTATCTCATGAGAATATTGAACATCATTTAAATATTGAAGCTTTCTCTCGCTGTTTCTCATTCTTTCGTTATCTCTCTTTTCTCTTCATCCCTCTCAGCAAGAGAAGCGTCTGTTCACCAACTTCCACCGTCAGTTGTTCTGCTGGATAGACAAGTGGATCGAACTCACCATGGAGGACATCCGTCGCATGGAGGACGACACACGCAAAGAACTGGACGAGGTGAGACGAGGAGAGGAGTGAGGAAAGTAGATATATTTATAGTACTGAACAGTAAAGAAAATTGAAGGGTGTGTATTATACTACTATCAGTACAGTATATGAAGGGTTAATGATCTACCATCTGAATAATAATAACAATAATAATATGTAACCATCCGATTAGTAATACTACTACTACTACTACTACTACTACTACTACTACTACTACTACTAATAATAATAATAATAATAATAATAATAATAACAACAATATTTAACCATCTGAGTAATAATAATAATATTCTTATGTAACCATCTGAATAGTAATGATAATAATAATATGTAACCATCTGAATAGTAATAATAATATGTAACCATCTGAATAGTAATAATAGTAATAATATGTAACCATCTGAATAGTAATAATAATAATATGTAACCATCTGAATAGTAATAATAATAATAATATATAACCATCTGAATAGTAATAATAATAATAATAATATGTAACCATCTGAATAGTAATAATAATATGTAACCATCTGAATAGTAATAATAATAATAATACTAATAATATGTAACCATCTGAATAATAATACTAATAATATGTAACCATCTGAATAATAATAATATGTAACCATCTGAATAGTAATAATAGTGATATGTAACCATCTGAATAATAGTAATATGTAACCATCTGAATAGTAATAATAATAATATGTAACCATCTGAATAGTAATGATAATAATAGTAATAATAATATGTAACCATCTGAATAGTAATAATAATAATATTAATAATAATATGTAACCATCTGAATAGTAATAATAATATGTAACCATCTGAATAGTAATGATAATAATAATAATATGTAACCATCCTAATAGTAGTAGTAGTAATAATAATAATAATATGTAACCATCCGATTAGTAATAATACTACTAATAATAATAATATTAATAATAGTGTGTAACATCTGAATAGTATTAATAATATGTAACCATCTTAATAGTAGTGATAATATTAATAATAATAGTTGTCTATCAGCAATAACAAGCCACCGGGGTCTGACAATCTGGATGCAAAATTACTGAGGATAATAGCAGACGATATGGCCACATCTTTAATTTAAGCCTACTAGAAAATGTGTGCCCTCTGGCCTGGAGGGAAGCTAAAGTCGTTCCGCTACCCAAGAACAGTAAAGCCCCCTTTACTGGCTCAAATAGCCGACCAATCAGCGTGTAACCAACCCTTAGTAAACATCAGGATATTTTTTGTTGACAAGATACATTGACAACAGAATTTCAGCATGCTTGTGGGGGAGGACATCCAACAACCACAGCACTTACACAAATGACTGAGAGAAATGGATGATAAAATGACTGTGGGGGCTGTCTTGTTAGACTTCAGTGCAGCTTTTGACATTATCGATCATAGTCTGCTGCTGGAAAAACTGATGCGTTATGGCTTTACACCCCCTGCTATAATGTGGATAAAGAGTTACCTGTCTAACAGAACACAGAGGGTGTTCTTTAATGGAGCCTCTCAAACATAATCCAGTTAGAATCAGGAGTTCCCCAGGGTAGCTGATTAGGCCCTTTGCTTTTTTTCAACCTTTACTAATGACATGCCACTGACTTTGAGTAAAGCCAGCGTATCTATGTATGCGGATGACTCAACACTATACATGTCAGCTACTACAGTGACTGAAATGACTGCAACACTCAACAAAGAGCTGCAGTTAGTTTCAGAATGGGTGGCAAGGAATAAGTTAGTCTAAATATAACTAAAAGCATTGTATTTGTACAAAACATTCATTAAACCCTAAACCTCAATTAAATCTTGTAATATATAATGTGGAAATTGAGCAAGTTGAGATGACTAAACTGCTTGGAGTAACCCTAGATTGTAAACTGTCAATCAATCAATCAAATATATTTATAAAGCCCTTCTTACATCAGCTGATGTCACAAAGTGCTGTACAGAAACTCAGCCTAAAACCCCAAACAGCAAGCAATGCAGGTGTAGAAGCACAGTGGCTAGGAAAAACTCCCTAGGAAGAACCTAGGAAGAAACCTAGGAAGAAACCTAGAGAGGAACCAGGCTATGAGGGGTGGCCAGTCCTCTTCTGGCTGTGCCGGGTGGAGATTATAACAGAACATGGCCAAGATGTTCAAATGTTCATAGAAGACCAGCAGGGTCAAATAATAATAATCACAGTGGTTGTAGAGGGTGCAACATGTCAGCACCTCAGGAGTAAATGTCTGTTGGCTTATCATAGCCGATCATTGAGAGTATCTCTACCGCTCCTGCTGTATCTAGAGTTGAAAACAGTAGGTCTGGGACAGGTAGCACATCCGGTGAACAGGTCAGGGTTCCATAGCCACAGACAGAAGACACTGTCAGGAGACACTGTGGGCCCCGTCCGACGATAGCTCCGGACAGGGCCAAACAGGCAGGATATAACCCCACCCACTTTGCCAAAGCACAGCCCCCACACCACTAGAGGGATATCTTCAACCACCAACTTACCATCCTGAGACAAGGCCGAGTATAGCCCCCAAAGATCTCCGCCACGGCACATCCCAAGGGGGGGCGCCAACCCGGACAGGAAGATCACATCAGTGACTCAACCCACTCAAGTGACGCACCCCTCCTAGGGACAGCATGGAAGAGCACCAGTAAGCCAGTGACTCAGCCCCTGTAATAGAGTTAGAGGCAGAGAATCCCAGTGGAGAGAGGGGAACCGACCAGGCAGAGACAGCAAGGGCGGTTCATTGCTCCAGTGCCTTTCCGTTCACCTTCACACTCCTGGGCCAGACTACACTCAATCATAGCACCTACTGAAGGGATGAGTCTTCAATAAAGACTTAAAGGTCGAGACCGAGTCTGAGTCTCTCTCACTTGGATAGGCAGACCATTCCATAAAAATGGAGCTCTGTAGGAGAAAGCTCTGCCTCCAGCTGTTTGCTTAGAAATTCTAGGGACAATAAGGAGGCCTGCGTCTTGTGACTATAACTTATATGCAGGTATCTACTGCAGGACCAAATCAGAAAGACAGGTAAGAGCAAGCCCATATAATGCTTTGTAGGTTAGCAGTTAAACCTTGAAATCAGCCCTTGCCTTAACAGGAAGCCTGTGTAGAGAGGCTAGCACTGGAGTAATATGATCAAATTTGTTTGGTTCTAGTCAAGATTTTAACTGTCATGGTCAAAACATATTGATGCAGTATTTTATTTGTACCTTTATTTAACTAGGCAACTCAGTTAAGAACAAATTCCTATTTTCAATGACGGCCTAGGAACAGTGGGTTAACTTCTTATGGTAACCTCTCTAGGATGTGCTAGTGATGGCTGGTTAACTTCTCATGGTATAGGGGACGCTTGTGTCCCACTTGGCCAAAAGCCAGGGAAAATGCAGCGCGGCAAATTCAAATAAAATGATATCAAAATCAAACTTTCATTAAATCACACATGTAAGATACTCAAATAAAGCTACACACGTAGTGAATCCAGCCAACATGTCAGATTTTAAAAAGGCTTTTCGGCGAAAGTAACCTCAACCAAATTCCAAAGACTGGTGATCCAGTGGAAGTGGTAGGAACTGCTGCTACATAGGTTCTGTTATACTCACAGACATGATTCAAACAGTTTTAGAAACTTCAGAATGTTTTCTATCAAAATCTACTAATAATATGCATATCTTATATTCTTGGCATAAGTAGCAGGAAGTTGAAATTGGGCACGCTATTTATCCAAAAGTGAAAATGCTGCCCCCTATACCTGTTCAGGGGCAGAATGACAGATTTTTACCTTGTCAGCTCTGGGATTTAGGTTACTAGTCCAACGCTCTAACCACTAGGCTACCCTGCCGCCCCAAAGTAGCAGTAGCTAAGATGGGGATAAGTCTGTCTATTATAAAGCGATGCTATGCCTTCTTAACAACACTAGCATCTTCACAAGGTCCTTTGCTGTTGTTCTGGGATTGATTTGCACTTTTTGCACCAAAGTACGTTCATCTCTAGGAGACAGAACGCGTCTCCTTCCTGAGCGTTATGACGGCTGCGTGGTCCCATGGTGTTTATACTTGCGTACTATTGTTTGTACAGATGAACGTGGTACCTTCAGGCATTTGGAAATTGGCTGAAAGGTCTTGGCTGATTTCTTTTGATTTTCCCATGATGTCAAGCAAAGAGGCACTGAGTTTGAAGGTAGGCCTTGAAATACATCCACAGGTACACTTCCAATTGACTCAAATTATGTCAATTAGACTATCAGAAGCTTCTAAAGCCATGAAATAATTTTCTGGAATTTTTCAAGCTTTTTAAAGGCACAGCCAACTTAGTTTGAGTTTGAGTTTCTAAAATGTTTTACAGGGACAGTGCACAAAAATCAACGTTTCAGTAAAAGTGCCGGTTTTAGCCAGCCGGCTAATTTTCAACCGCAGTCCCTGGGCAGGTTATTAAAAACAATTACAATATAGACATTAGCAACATAGGACAAGCAAAACATAGCATACAGACAGAGCAACATTGGACAAGCAAGACGTAGCATACAGACAGAGCAACATAGAACATAAAGCAGCAAGACAAAATTCATAAAAGCAACAAAGTGTTTCCACAACTCACAAGCTACAGACAACAGACATGGAAAGCGGCAACACACAGCTAGGGACCATGTTCACAAATCTGATTGACCTTTAGTCATGTCTTCATGCATTTTGTGAAAGTGTGATATGTGGTGCAGTTGTGTGTGTCTGGTGGCAGGGTATTCCAGACATGGAAAGCTCTCACAGAGAAAACAGATTTACTAAAGGTGCTTTTCCTTAAGGGAACTATACAGTCACCACTCATGGCAGACCTTATGGATCTGCTGCCATATGTTTGGGTTTTCTGTTTAACTAAAATACTGAGTGGAGGGGGAGCCAGGCCATTTAGGATCTTGAATACAAGTGTATGTAAACTTCCGATCCACTAGAATTGTGATACAGTGAATTATCTGTCTGTGAAATAACCTGTCTGTAAACAATTGTTGGAAAAATTACTTGCCAAAACTATAGTTTGTTAACAAGAATTTTGTGGAGTGGTTGAAAAACTAGTTTTAATGACTCCAACCTAAGTGTATGTAAACTAGTTTTAATGACTCCAACCTAAGTGTATTTAAACTAGTTTTAATGACTCCAACCTAAGTGTATGTAAACTAGTTTTAATGACTCCAACCTAAGTGTATGTAAACCTCCGACTTCAAATGTATATTTTAAGAATATCATGGAATGTAATTGAACATTTTAGTTTCTAGAAAGTAATACTGACGATTAGAAACAATAAAATAAGTGCATTTTTCAGGGTGTGCGCGTGCAGAACAGAGGAATAGCAATTCTTACACTATTGTTCTAAATTCAACCACCTTCTTCATTCTCATCATTCAGTTAATTTAAATTACATTTCGAAGTCGTGAACAATTATCAGTTTCTATTTGGTTTATGTCGCCCATTCATTGTCACTTAGAAACACAGTAGAGCCTTCAGACCCAAAAGCATAATCAGTGCTCTAACTCCCCCTTGTGGTGGTCTGGAGCAATGAAGCAGTGAAGCAGGGTACCGTACTAACTTACAAATTAAATCTCGCAGCATAATCACAAATCTTTTAGTTGAGCAACCACTGTTCTTGAGAGTATGGCTAGACGGTACACTGTCCTTTTCTCAGCACATATCAAAACTGCAGGCTAAAGTTCAATCTAGACTTGGTTTCCTCTATCGTAATCGCTCCTCTTTCACCACAGCTGCCAAACTAACCCTGATTCAGATGACCATCCTACCATGCTAGATTATGGAGACGTAATTTATAGATTGGCAGGTAAGGGTGCTCTCGAACGGCTAGATGTTCTTTACCATTCTGCCATCAGATTTGCCACCAATGCTCTTTATAGGACACATCACTGCACTCCTCTGTAAACTGGTCATCTTTGTATATCCGACGCAAGGTTGATGCATATTTATAAAACCATCTTAGCCTCACTCCCCCCTATCTCAGATATCTACTGCAGCACTCATCCTCCACATACAACACCCGTTCTGCAAGTCACATTCTGTTAAAGGTCCCCAAAGCGAACACATCCCTGGGTCGCTCCTCTTTTCAGTTCGCTGCAGCTAGCGACTGGAACGAGCTGCAATAAACACTCAAACTGGACTGTTTTATCTCCATCTCTTCATTCAAAGACTCAATCATGGACACTCTTACTGACAGTTGTGGCTGCTTTGCGTGATGTATTGTCTCCCCCTTCTTGCCATTTGTGCTGTTGTCTGGACCCAGTAATGTTTGTACCATGTTTTGTGTTGCTAGCATGTTGTGCTGCTGCCATGTTGTGTTGCTACCGTGTTGTGTTGCTACGCCATGCTGTGTTGTAATGTTTGTGTTGCTATCATGTTGTTGTTGTCATGTTGTGTTGCTACGCCATGCTGTGTTGTAATGTTTGTGTTGCTATCATGTTGTTGTTGTTGTGTGGTGTTGCTGCCATGTTACGTTGTTGTCTTAGGTCTCTCTTTATGTAGTGTTGTGGTCTCTTTTGTCATGATGTGTGTTTTGTACTACTTTATTTTATTTTTATCCCAGCCCCCGTCCCCACAGGAGGCCTTTTGCCTTTTGGTGGCCGTCATTGTAAATACAAATTTGTTCTTAACTGACTTGCCTAGTTAATTAAAGGTTGAAGAAAAACTAAATAATATGTTACCATCTACCATCTGAATAGTAATAATAGTAATAATATATAACCATCTGAATAGTAATAATAATAATAATATGCAACCATCTGAATAGTAATAACAATAATAATAATATGTAACCATCTGAATAGTAATAATAGTAATAATATGTAACCATCTGAATAGTAATAATAGTAATAATGTGTAACCATCTGAATAGTAATAATAATAATAATATGTAACCATCTGAATAGTAATAATAGTAATAATATGTAACCATCTGAATAGTAATAATAGTAATAATATGTAACCATCTGAATAGTAATAATAGTAATAATATGTAACCATCTGAATAGTAATAATAATATGTAACCATCTGAATAGTAATAATAATAATAATATGTAACCATCTGAATAGTAATAATAGTAATAATATGTAACCATCTGAATAGTAATAATAGTAATAATATGTAACCATCTGAATAGTAATAATAGTAATATGTAACCATCTGAATAGTAATAATAGTAATAATATGTAACCATCTGAATAGTAATAATAATAATAATATATAACCATCTGAATAGTAATAATATGTAACCATCTGAATAGTAATAATAGTGATATGTAACCATCTGAATAGTAATAATAGTAATAATATGTAACCATCTGAATAGTAATAATAATAATAATATGTAACCATCTGAATAGTAATAATAGTAATATGAAACCATCTGAATAGTAATAATAGTCATATGTAACCATCTGAATAGTAATAATATTAATATGTTACCATCGGAATAGTAATTATAATAATTATAATATGTAACCATCTGAATAGTAATGATAATAATTATAATATGTTACCATCTGAATAGTAATAATAGTAATATGGAACCACCTGAATAGTAATAATAGTAATAATATGTAACCATCTGAATAGTAATAATAGTAATAATATGTAACCATCTGAATAATAGTAATAATAATAATATGTAACCATCTGAATAGTAATAATAATAATAATATGTAACCATCTGAATAGTAATAATAATAGTAATATGTAACCATCTGAATAGTAATAATAATAATAATATGTAACCATCTGAATAGTAATAATAGTAATATGTAACCATCTGAATAGTAATGATAATAATATGTAACCATCTGAATAGTAATAATAATATGTAACCATCTGAATAGTAATAATAATAATAGTAATATGTAACCATCTGAATAGTAATGATAATAATATGTAACCATCTGAATAGTAATAATAATAATAATAATAATATGTAACCATCTGAATAGTAATAATAGTAATATGTAACCATCTGAATAGTAATAATAATAATATGTAACCATCTGAATAGTAATAATAGTCATATGTAGCCATCTGAATAGTAATAATATGTAACCATCTGAATAGTAATAATAGTAATATGTAACCATCTGAATAGTAATAATAATAATAATATGTAACCATCTGAATAGTAATAATAATAATATGTAACCATCTGAAATAGTAATAATAATAATATGTAACCATCTGAATAGTAATAATAATAATATGTAACCATCTGAATAGTAATAATAGTCATATGTAGCCATCTGAATAGTAATAATATGTAACCATCTGAATAGTAATAATAGTAATATGTAACCATCTGAATAGTAATAATAATAATATGTAACCATCTGAAATAGTAATAATAATAATATGTAACCATCTGAATAGTAATAATAGTAATATGTAACCATCTGAATAGTAATAATAATAATATGTAACCATCTGAATAGTAATAATAATAATATGTAACAATCTGAAATAGTAATAATAATAATATGTAACCATCTGAATAGTAATAATAATAATATGTAACCATCTGAAATAGTAATAATAATAATAATATGTAACCATCTGAATAGTAATAATAATAATATGTAACCATCTGAATAGTAATAATAGTCATATGTAGCCATCTGAATAGTAATAATATGTAACCATCTGAATAGTAATAATAGTAATATGTAATCATCTGAAATAGTAATAATAATATGTAACCATCTGAATAGTAATAATAGTCATATGTAACCATCTGAATAGTAATGATAATAATTATAATATGTTACCATCTGAATAGTAATAATAGTAATATGTAACCACCTGAATAGTAGTAATAATAATAATAATAATAATAATAATAATAATATGTAACCATCTGAATAGTAATAATAATAATATGTAACCATCTGAATAATAATAATATGTAACCATCTGAATAGTAATAATAATATGTAACCATCTGAATAGTAATAATAATATGTAACCATCTGAATAGTAATAATAATAATATGTAACCATCTGAATAGTAATGATAATAATTATAATATGTAACCATCTGAATAGTAATAATAATAATATGTAACCATCTGAATAGTAATAATATTAATATGTTACCATCGGAATAGTAATGATAATAATTATAATATGTAACCATCTGAATAGTAATAATAGTAATATGTAACCATCTGAATAGTAATAATATTAATATGTTACCATCGGAATAGTAATGATAATAATTATAATATGTTACCATCTGAATAGTAATAATAGTAATATGTAACCATCTGAATAGTAATAATAATAATAATATGTAACCATCTGAATAGTAATAATAATATGTAACCATCTGAATAGTAATAATAATAATAATATGTAACCATCTGAATAGTAATAATAATAATAATATGTTACCATCTGAATAATAATAAATGTAACCATCTGAATAATAATAATAATAATAATAATAATAATAATATGTTACCATCTGAATAATAATAATAATAATAATAATAATAATATGTAACCATCTGAATAATAATAATAAGTTACCATCTGATTAATAATAATATGTTACCATCTGAATAATAATAATATGTAACCATCTGAATAATAATAATAATAATAATAATAATAATATGTTACCATCTGAATAATAATAATATGTTACCATCTGAATAATAATAATAATAATAATAATATGTAACCATCTGAATAATAATAATAATAATAATATGTAACCATCTGAATAATAATAATAATAATAATAATATGTTACCATCTGAATAATAATAATAATAATAATAATATGTTACCATCTGAATAATAATAATAATAATATGTAACCATCTGAATAATAATAATAATAATAATAATATGTTACCATCTGAATAATAATAATAATAATAATAATATGTTACCATCTGAATAATAATAATAATAATATGTAACCATCTGAATAATAATAATATGTTACCATCTGAATAATAATAATAATAATAATAATATGTTACCATCTGAATAATAATAATAATATGTTACCATCTGAATAATAATAATAATAATAATAATAATAATATGTTACCATCTGAATAATAATAATAATAATAATAATAATATGTAACCATCTGAATAATAATAATAATAATAATAATAATAATAATATGTAACCATCTGAATAATAATAATATGTTACCATCTGAATAATAATAATAATAATAATAATAATATGTTACCATCTGAATAATAATAATAATAATATGTAACCATCTGAATAATAATAATATGTTACCATCTGAATAATAATAATATGTAACCATCTGAAAAATAGTAATAATATGTTACCATCTGAATAATAATAATATGTAACCATCTGAATAATAATAATAATAATATGTTACCATCTGAATAATAATAATATGTTACCAAGTGTCTGAGATGGAGTTTAAAACACACAAAAGACACAAAGCGCAAGCAGGGTCATTCAGGTCTTTGTATGTGTGTGTGACATAACCTTTCCTCCCCCCCTCCCCCTCCTCTCCCCGTCTCTCTCTAGATGAGGGTGAAGGATCCAGTGAAAGGCATGGTGGCTCTGGAGGACTGATGAGACTGGAGGAAGACTGACTGACCCTGCTGCTGTTACACTGGTATACTCCTCTCCTCTGCTGGATGCCTCTAACCTACACTGCTGGTAGTTCCCTTATGGAACCAATCATTATCTGGCTTTACAAACCATCATTGTGTTCTATTGGAACCAGTAGATTCTAGAGCTGCTACATCTTGAACCATAGTGGTGGTTCATATTTACAGTATCTCTCTCTCTCTCTCTCTCTCTCTCTCTCTCTCTCTCTCTCTCTCTCTCATCAGAACTGTAAACCGACCGACACCAGCTGATTCTACCCTCCTTCTCCTCTTGCTCTGTCAACACCAGCTTCTCTGCCCCCCCCCCCCCCCCCAGATTGGTGTAGTCTGTTAAGGATATGGAACCCCTCACTCCACTCTACCTTTACCCAGTCAGTCCTCTGAGCTCCAGACAGAAGGTGCTCCCTTCAGACACAGCAACCAGGAGATGTGTTATAATATTAAAAGGGTTTTTAAAGCTTCAGTTTGTCTGCAGTAAAAGTTGCCCGTTTCATTCAGGACCAAGCTGTTGTTTCCCTCTCTGTGACTGTTGTTTTTATTTGATTGCTAATTTCCTTTCTATTGGTCATCCTGTCTTCTGATAGGTTGTTAACCAGACCTCCTCCTCTACATCATCCAATCACGTTGTTTGTATTGCCACTCTCCTTCATATCAACCACCTCCATTAACAACAGGTACCTGATGTAATTCACACAGAGCTGGGTAGGCGGAGCTTACACCTCATGGCCAATAGAACAGTTCAAAAGGGAGAAACTTTGCCTACATGCCATGCAGTGGGTGGATGGTGAAGTTGCCCCCTAGATGCTGAGCTAGGGTCAGGTTTCCCCACTAATGGTTAAGGTTAGAATTGGGGGGAAGGGAATAATTTCAATTTTTTTCTCTTTCTGTCTTTCTTTCTCTCTCAATCTTTCTTTCCATCTTATCTCCCTCATCCTGTTATTGAAGATCTTCACAAGCCAGGCTAGGTTAGGTTTCTGTAGAGGTGTGCGTTTCGTGTAGCTGTCTGTCTTATAGTACTAGTGTTTAGGGGGAGTCGGGTTAAGAGGAAGGGGAGGAGTGTTTGTGTGTGTGTGGGTTGGTCTGTGTTTAAGGATCTGTCTTACGCATGCCTGTGACTTCCTGCCCTCTCTCCTCCTCCTCTTCATTCTCTTCCTCCTCTTTCTCTGTATCCTTCCCTTCCTTCAGTACAAACAATATTCTACCTTTCTCATGGAATGGAAGCCTCAACCTCCCCTCCCTCCATCTGTCCATCCCACCATACTGCCATCATTCTGTCCATCCCACCATACTGCCATCATTCTGTCCATCCCACCATACTGCCATCATTCTGTCCATCCCACCATACTGCCATCATTCTGTCCATCCCACCATACTGCCACCATTCTGTCCATCCCACCATACTGCCATCATTCTGTCCATCCCACCATACTGCCATCATTCTGTCCATCCCACCATACTGCCATCATTCTGTCCATCCCACCATACTGCCACCATTCTGTCCATCCCACCATACTGCCATCATTCTGTCCATCCCACCATACTGCCATCATTCTGTCCATCCCGCCATACTGCCATCATTCCATTCACCCCTCCCTCCATCTGTCCATCCCACCATACTGCCATCATTCCATACATCCCTCCCTCCATCTGTCCATCCCACCATACTGCCATCATTCCATACATCCCTCCCTCCATCTGTCCATCCCTCCATACTGCCATCATTCCATACATCCCTCCCTCCATACTGCCATCATTCTGTCCATCCCACCATACTGCCATCATTCTGTCCATCCCACCATACTGCCATCATTCCATACATCCCTCCCTCCATACTGCCATCATTCTGTCCATCCCACCATACTGCCATCATTCCATACATCCCTCCCTCCATACTGCCATAATTCCATACATCTCTCCCTCCATACTGCCATCATTCTGTCCATCCCTCCCTCCATCTCTCGGTCCATTGAGCGTCTCCATGATATCAGGGTCTTCTGTGTGATGTTCTGTATGTGCTGATATTGTGTATATATAATATTAATTAATGTAGATGAACACACACAGATAAACTACAAGACCAAAAGTATGTGGACACCTGCTCATCGAACATCTCATTCCAAACTCATGGGCATTAATATGGAGTTTGTCCCCCCTTTGCTATAAAAGCCTCCACTCTTCTGGGAAGGCTTTCCCCTAGATGTTGGAACATTGGTGCTATAACAGCCTCCACTCTTCTGGGAAGGCTTTCCACTAGATGTTGGAACATTGCTGCTATAACAGCCTCCACTCTTCTGGGAAGGCTTTCCACTAGATGTTGGTACATTGGTGCTATAACTGCTTCCACTCTTCTGGGAAGGCTTTCCACTAGATGTTGGTACATTGGTGCAATAACAGCCTCCACTCTTCTGGGAAGGCTTTCCACTAGATGTTGGTACATTGCTGCTGGAACTTGCTTCCATTCAGCCACAAGAGCATTATTGCGGACGGGCACTGATGTTGGGTGATTAGGCCTGGCTCCCAGTCGCCTTTCCAATTCATCCCAAGGTGTTCGATGGGGTTGAGGTCAGGGCTCTATGAAGGCCAGTCAAGTTCTTTCACATTGATCTCGACAAACCATTTCTGTATGGACCTCACTTTGTGGATGAGGGCATTGTCATGCTGAAACAGGAAAGGGCCTTCCCCAAACTGTTGCCACAAAGTTGGAAGCACAGAATCGTCTTGAATGTCATTGTATGCTGTAGCGTTAAGATTTCCCTTCACAGGAACTAGCCCGAACCATAAAAAAACAGCCCCAGTCCATTATTCCTCTTCCACCAAACTTTACAGTTGGCACTGTGTATTCGGGCAGGTAGTGTTCTCCTGGCATCCCCCAAACCCAGATTCAGATTCACCAAATGGTGAAGTGTTATTCATGACTCCAGAGAACACGTTTCCACTGCTCCAGAGGCCAATGGCGGCGAGCTTTACACCACTGCAGCTGACACTTGGTATTGCACATGGTGATCTAAGGCTTGTGTGCTGCTGCTCAGCCATGGAAAACCATTTCATGAAGCTCCCGATGAATAGTTATTGTGCTGACGTTGCTTCCAGAGGCAGTTTGTAACACCTTAGTGAGTGTTGTAACCGAGGACAGACAATTGTTACGCATTATGCGCTTCAGCGCTCGATCCTGTTCTGTGTGCTTGTGTGGCCTACCACTTTGCAGCTGTGCCGTTGTTGCTCCTAAACTTTTCCACTTCACAATAATACTACTTATAGTGGACCGGAGCAGCTCTAACAGGGCAGAAATTTGATGAACTGACTTGTTAGAAAGGTGGTTTCCTATGACGGTGCCACATTGAAAGTCATTGAGCTCTTCAATAAGGCCATTCTACTGCTAATGTTTGTCTACGAAGATTGCATGGCTGTGTGCTCGATTGTATACACCTGTCAGTGACAAGTCTGGCTGAAATAGAATCCACTAATTTGAAACGGTGTCCACATACTTTTGTATATATATTGTGTGTATATTTGTATTGAATCCATTTTAGAATAAGGCTGTAACGTAACAAAAAGTGGAAAAAGTCAAGGGGTCTGAATTCTTTCTGAAGACACTATACATGTCCCACTGTCCTGCCAGACATACAGCACACCCATTCCATCTACACCCAAGCTCTACACCCAAGCTCTACACCCTAGCTCCTACACCCTAGCTCCTACACCCTAGCCCCTACACCCCCTGCACCCTAGCCCCTGCACCCTAGCCCCTACACCCTAGCCCCTACACCCTAGCCCCTACACCCTAGCCTCTGCACCCTAGCCCCTACACCCAAGCCCTTACTCCCTAGCCTAGCCCCTACACCCTAGCTCCTATACCCTAGCCCCTGCACCCTAGCCCCTGCACCCTTGCCCCTGCACCCTAGACCCTAGCTCCTACACCCTAGCCCCTACACCGTAGCCCCTGCACCCTAGCCCCTGCACCCTAGCCCCTGCACCCTAGCCCCTGCACCCTAGCCCCTACTCCCTAGCCCCTACTCCCTAGCCCCTACTCCGTAGCCCTTAATCCCTAGCCCTTAATCCCTAGCCCTTACACCCCTCACTCCCCATCCCAGGGAGCACCTCTTGTTGGCAGGACAGTGTAAAGATATATTTTTGTTCTGAATGTTGTCGTACTTCTGTCGTTTGTCTCAGAGTCACTAACATCTCTCACTAAAAGGGGAACTCCAGAGATGGGATCTTTGGTCCAGAAATGGGTTGCATCCCAGAAATGCCCAGGCCAGAAATGCCCAGGCCAGAAATGCCCAGGCCAGGAATGCCCATCCCAGAAATGCCCATCCCAGAAATGCCCAGCCCAGAAATGCCCATCCCAGAAATGCCCATCCCAGAAATGCCCATCCCAGAAATGCCCATCCCAGAAACGCCCATCCCAGAAACGCCCATCCCAGAAACGCCCATCCCAGAAATGCCCATCCCAGAAATGCCCATCCCAGAAATGCCCATCCCAGAAATGCCCATCCCAGAAACGCCCATCCCAGAAACGCCCATCCCAGAAACGCCCATCCCAGAAACGCCCATCCCAGAAACGCCCATCCCAGAAACGCCCATCCCAGAAATGCCCAGCCCAGAAATGCCCATCCCAGCTAAACCACTGGCGAAGTTCCAACCTGACTGTACTGCAGAAGCCTTCCAACAAAGCCAGGATGTAGTGGGTGTAGTGTTTAACTTATCAGCTGACCACATCATATGATATAACCTTCTGATGTCCCACTGAGCACTCAATGACGTAATGCAACATCTGCAATGTAGTCACCCTTTTCTCTATATAGTGTGGCTCCCGAGTGGCGCAGTCCTCTAAAGCAAGAGGCGTCACTACAGTCCCTGGTTCACATCTGGCCGTGACTGGGAGTCCCATAGGGCGGCGCACAATTGGCCCAGCGTCGTCCGGATTTGGCCAGGGTAGGATGTCATTGTAAATAAGAATTTGTTCATAACTGACTGAAATAAAGGTTAAATAAGGGTTAAATAAAAATGTAAAATAAAATAGTGCACTACCCCATAAGGGTCTGGTTAAAAGTAGTGCACTATATAGGGAATAGGGTGCCATTTGAGATGCTGTCTTGGTCAGTTAAAGGGGGAGGGGCTTATGAAGAGGAGGAGGACCTAGGTGGTCTGAGACATAATGTTGTCATTCCAGGCTGACTACATTACAGATGTACTCCAACCAAACACTTCCTGTGGGCCACGTCTTTGACTGCTCAGTGGGACATCAGAAGGGTAGCGAGTGATTTAGCTGGGCTGTTTGACTAACTGGGCCCAGTCCCAAATGGACCCCTAAACCCTAAAGAGGGTTTATGCACTTGAGGTGATCTAAGAGGATTTGACAGGTAATGTATAATTAATCTGGTAGTATCTTCACTTTGCCCTCTCACATCACCACACGTAGATAAGGGCATAAAGTCAATTTGGGATTGGGCCCTAGTCTTTAGGGGACTAAAGAGAAGACTCCTTCACCTGGTGAGCGATGAAGGCTGACAGAGACAACCTCAGAGATATCTTGTTAGCTCCTTGGGTTTGTAATCAGAATGACTAATGAGTAGAGAACTCCCAAACTGTTGATTTCTGTTAATAATAAAGAAGCTGTTTGTTTTCCTCTCTTGCTTGTTTCTGTTTCTTTATATGTTGTCTTCTCCTCTTCCAAACTACATTAGAGACTTGAAGAAAGTCAATAAATAAGTCAACCAGAGGAAAGTAAACATTTGTGTTGTTCGTGAAGACCGGACTTTTGTTTGTTCATGTGCTGTGTTCTGATTGGTTGCCTTCTGCAACTGCATGACTGATGGCCCCTCCCTCAGACATGGTACAACATTTTACATGTACAGGGTTTCAACTGATGGCCACGGTTAGCCCCTCGGTTAGATCCACGGTTGGCCTGATCACCAACGACGATGAGACAGCCTATAGGGAGGAGGTCAGTGACAGGACAGGGTAGCCTAGTGGTTCATATCCCCGAGCTGACAAATCTGTCGTTCTGCCCCTGAACAGGCAGTTAACCCACTGTTCCTAGGCCGTCATTGAAAATAAGAATTTGTTCTTAATTAACTGACTTGCCTAGTTAAATAAGGGTATAAAATAAAAAATAAAAACCTCTCCCTAAACGTCAGCAAGACAAAGGATCTGATTGTGGAATAAAGAAAACGGAGGGCCCTCATCGACGTGGTGGTCACGGTAGAGCTTCAAGTTTCTCGGTGTCCACATCCCTAAGGAATATCATGGTACACCAACACAGTCATGAAGAAGGCTCAACAAGGCCTCTTCCCCCTTGGGAGATTGACTGTTCTCTCTGTTACCGACAAGCAGTAGTGATGTACCAAGTCTGGAAACACCCTGAACAACTTCTGCCAAACCAACAGTCTGCTGAATAGTTAGTCTGGGTTGCTTTTTGATTAACTATTTATCTGCATTGACCCTTTTTGCATGAACTCTTTTGACTCATCATATATTCTGCTGTTACTGTTTATTATATATCCTGTTGCATAGTCACTATCCCTACCTACAGTGCCTTGGGAAAGTATTCAGAACCCTTGACTTGTTAAAACATTTAGTTATGTTATAGCTTTATTCTAAAATTGAATACATATTTTTTCCCCTCATCAATCTACACACAATACTCCATAATGACAGCAATTTTTATATTTATATATATATATATATATATAAAATGGAAATATACAATTTACATAAGTATTCAGACCCTTTACTCAGTACTTTTTTGAAGCACCTTTGGCAGCGATTACAGACTCAAGTATTTTTGGGTATAAGCTTGGCCCACCTGCATGTGTGTCTAGGGTCGTTGTCCTGTTGAAAGGTGAACCTTCGCCCCAGCCTGAGGTCCTGAGCGCTCTGGAGCAGGTTTTCATCAAGGATCTCTCTGTACTTTGTTCATCATCTTTGCATTGGCCCTGACTACTTTCCCAGTCCCTGACGTTGAAAAACATCCCCACAGCATTATGCTGCCACCACCATGCTTCACCGTAGGGATGGTGCCAGTTTTTCTCCAGATGTGACACTTGACATTCAGGCCAAAGAGTTCAATCTTGGTTTCATCAGACCAGAGAATCTTGTTTCTCATGGTCTGAAAGTCTTCAAGTGCCTTTTTGCAAACTCCAAGTGGGCTGTCATGTGCTTTTTACTGAGGAGTGGCTTCTGTCTGGCCACTCTACCATAAAGGCCTGATTGGTGGAGTGCTGCAGAGATGGTTGTCCTTCTGAAAAGTTCTCCCATCTCCACAGAGTAACTCTGGAGCTCTGTCAGTGTGATCATCGGGTTCATGGTCACCTCCCAGACAAAGGACCTTCTCCCACATTGCTGAGTTTGACCGGACAGCCAGCTCTAGCATGAGTCTTGGTGGATCTTAACTTCTTCCAGTTAAGAATGATGGAGGCCACTGTGTTCTTGGGGACCTTCAATGCTGCAGAATTTTTTTGGTACACTCCACCAGATCTGTGCCTAGACACAATCATGTCTCAGAGCTCTACGGACAATTCCTTCGAGCTCATGGCTTGGTTTTTGCTCTGACATACACTGTCAACTGTGGGACCTTATATAGACAGGTGTGTGCCTTTCCAAATCATGTCCAATCAATTGAATTTACCACAGGTGGACTCGAATCATGTTGTAGAATCATCTGAAGGATGATACATGGAAACGGGAAGCACCTGAGCTCAATTTCGAGTCTCACATCAAAGGGTCTGAGTCATTCGGTAAATAAGGTATTTCTGTTCAAAAACAGTTTTTGCTTTGTCATTATAGTATTGTGTGTGTAGATTGCTGAGGAAAATGTTTTATTTTATGAATTTTAGAATAAGGCTGTAATGTAACAAAATGTGGTAAAAGTCAAGTGGTCTTGTCACGTTCTGACATTAGTTCCTTTGTTATGTCTTTGTTTTAGTTTGGTCAGGGCGTGAGTTGGGGTGGGTAGTCTGTTCTTTTTTCAATGTTGTGTTTGCGTGTTTGACCTGGTATGGTTCTCAACCAGAGGCAGGTCTCGTTCTTTGTCTCTGATTGAGAATCATACTTAGGTAGCCTTTTCCCACCTGTGTTTTGTGGGTGATTATTTCCTGTTTAGTTTACTTCTTCCACCACAGACGATCGTTACAGGTCTGAACACTTCCCACGCTGCGCGTTGGTCCTCACCTTCTTCCACCACAGACGATCGTTACAGGTCTTAACACTTCCCACGCTGCGCGTTGGTCCTCACCTTCTTCCGCCACAGACGATCATTACAGGTCTGAACACTTCCCACGCTGCGCGTTGGTCCTCACCTTCTTCCGCCACAGACGATCGTTACAGGTCTGAACACTTCCCACGCTGCGCGTTGGTCCTCACCTTCTTCCACCTCAGACGATCGTTACAGGTCTGAACACTTCCCACGCTGCGCGTTGGTCCTCACCTTCTTCCACCACAGACGATCGTTACAGGTCTGAACACTTCCCACGCTGCGCGTTGGTCCTCACCTTCTTCCGCCACAGACGATCGTTACAGGTCTGAACACTTCCCACGCTGCGCGTTGGTCCTCACCTTCTTCCACCACAGACGATCGTTACAGGTCTGAACACTTCCCACGCTGCGCGTTGGTCCTCACCTTCTTCCGCCACAGACGATCGTTACAGGTCTGAACAATTCCCACGCTGCGCGTTGGTCCTCACCTTCTTCCGCCACAGACGATCGTTACAGGTCTGAACACTTCCCACGCTGCGCGTTTGTCCTCACCTTCTTCCGCCACAGACGATCGTTACAGGTCTGAACACTTCCCACGCTGCGCGTTGGTCCTCACCTTCTTCCGCCACAGACGATCGTTACAGGTCTGAACACTTCCCACGCTGCGCGTTGGTCCTCACCTTCTTCCGCCACAGACGATCGTTACAGGTCTGAACACTTCCCACGCTGCGCGTTGGTCCTCACCTTCTTCCGCCACAGACGATCGTTACAGGTCTGAACACTTCCCACGCTGCGCGTTGGTCCTCACCTTCTTCCGCCACAGACGATCATTACAGGTCTGAACACTTCCCACGCTGCGCGTTGGTCCTCACCTTCTTCCGCCACAGACGATCGTTACAGGTCTGAACACTTCCCACGCTGCGCGTTGGTCCTCACCTTCTTCCGCCACAGACGATCGTTACAGGTCTGAACACTTCCCACGCTGCGCGTTGGTCCTCACCTTCTTCCGCCACAGACGATCGTTACAGGTCTGAACACTTCCCACGCTGCGCGTTGGTCCTCACCTTCCTCCATCACAGACGATCGTTACAGGTCTGAACACTTCCCACGCTGCGCGTTGGTCCTCACCTTCTTCCGCCACAGACGATCGTTACAGGTCTGAACACTTCCCACGCTGCGCGTTGGTCCTCACCTTCTTCCGCCACAGACGATCGTTACAGGTCTGAACACTTCCCACGTTGCGCGTTGGTCCTAATCTCCTTCCACCACAGACGATCGTTACAGGTCTGAATTGTTACCGAAGGCACTGTATAAGTACATCCACTATATATAAAAAGTACGTGGACACCCCTTCAAATGAGTGTACCTGTTACTGACAGGTATAAATATAAAAATACAGCACACCACCATGCAATCTCCATAGACAAGCAGTAGCAGTAGGCATTAGCAGTAGGCCTAACTGAAGAGCTCAGTGACTTTCAACGTGTCACCGTCATGGAATGCCACATTTCTAACAAGTCAGTTCGTCAAATTTCTGCCCTGCTAGAGCTTCCCCGGTCAACTGTAAATGCTGTTATTGTGAAGTGGAAACGTCTAGGATCAACACCGGCTCAGCTGTGAAGTGGTAGGCCACACAAGCTCACAGAATGGGACTGCCGAGTGCTGAAGCGCATAATACTTGTTTGTCCTCGGTGGCAACACTCACTAACTAGTTCCCAACTGCCTGTGGAAGCGACGTCTGCACAATAACTGTTTATCGGGAGGTTAATGAAATGGGTTTCCATGGCCGAGCAGCCACACAAGCCAAAGTTCACCATGGGAAATGCCAAGCGTTAGCTGGAGTGGTGTAAAGCTCGCAGCCATTTGACTCTGGAGCTGTGGAAATTTGTCTCTGGCGTGAAGAATCATGCTTCACCTTCTGGCAGTCTGACGGCGTAACTGGGTTTGGCGGATGCCAGGAGAATGCCACCTACCCCATTACATAGTGCCAACTGAAGAGTTTGGTAGAGGAGCAATAATGGTTTGGGTTTGCTGTTTTTCATGGTTCGGGCCCCTTCGTTCCAGTGAAGGGAAATCTTAACCCTACAGCATACAATGACATTATAGACGATTCTGTGCTTTCAACTTTGTGGCAACAGTTTGGGGAAGGCCCTTTCCTGTTTCAGCATGACAATGCCCTCATCCACAAAGTGAGGTCCATACAGAAATGGTTTGTCGAGATCAATGTGGAAGAACTTGACTGGCCTGCACAGAGCCCTGACCTCTACTCCATCGAACAACTTTGGGATGAATTGGAACCCCGACTGCGAGCCAGGCCTAATCACCCAACATCAGTGCCCGACCTCACTAATGCTCTTGTGGCTGAACAAGCAAAGTCCCTGCAACAATGTTCCAAAATCTAGTGGAAAGTCACTAATGCTCTTATGGGTGAATGGAAGCAAGTCCTCTGATATTCCATCATCTAGTGGAAAGCCTTCCCAGAAGACTGTTATAGCAGCAAAGGGGGGACAAACTCCATATTAATGCCCATGATTTTAGAATGAGATGTTCGATGAGCAGGTGACCACATACTTTTGGTCATGTAGTGATATCTACCTCAACTACATTGTACATGAACTCAATACTGCTACCCATATAGCCAAGTTATCGTTACTCGTTGTGTTTATTCCTTGTGTTTTTCTATTTTTTATTTATTTATTTATTATTTCACCTTTATTTAACCAGGTAGGCTAGTTGAGAACAAGTTCTCATTTACAACTGCGACCTGGCCAAGTTAAAGGATAGCAGTGTGAACAGACAACACAGAGTTAGTTACACATGGAGTAAACAATTAACAAGTCAATAACACAGTAGAAAAAGGGGAGTCTATATATACATTGTGTGCAAAAGGCATGAGAAGGTAGGCGAATAATTACAATTTTGCAGATTAACACTGGAGTGATAAATGATCAGATGGTCATGTACAGGTAGAGATACTGGTGTGCAAAAGAGCAGAAAAGTAAATAAATATAAACAGTATGGGGATGAGGTAGGTAAATTGGGTGGGCTATTTACCGATAGACTATGTACAGCTGCAGCGATCGGTTAGCTGCTCAGATAGCAGATGTTTGAAGTTGGTGAGGGAGATAAAAGTCTCCAACTTCAGCGATTTTTGCAATTCGTTCCATTCACAGGAAGCAGAGAACTGGAACGAAAGGCGGCCAAATGAGGTGTTGGCTTTAGGGATGATCAGTGAGATACACCTGCTGGAGTGCGTGCTACGGGTGGGTGTTGCCATCGTGACCAGTGAACTGAGATAAGGCGGAGCTTTACCTAGCATGGACTTGTAGATGACCTGGAGCCAGTGGGTCTGGCGACGAATATGTAGCAAGGGCCAGCCGACTAGAGCATACAGGTCGCAGTGGTGGGTGGTATAAGGTGCTTTAGTAACAAAACGGATGGCACTGTGATAAACTGCATCCAGTTTGCGGAGTAGAGTGTTGGAGGCTATTTTGTAGATGACATCGCCGAAGATGAGGATCGGTAGGATAGTCAGTTTTACTAGGGTAAGTTTGGCGGCGTGAGTGAAGGAGGCTTTGTTGCGGAATAGAATGCCGACTCTAGATTTGATTTTATATTGGAGATGTTTGATATGAGTCTGGAAGGAGAGTTTACAGTCTAGCCAGACACCTAGGTACTTATAGATGTCCACATATTCTAGGTCGGAACCATTATTTCTCTATTCTTCTCTTTGCATTGTTGGGAAGGGCCCGTAAGTAAGCATTTCACTGTTAGTCTACACCTGTTGTTTATGAAGCATGTGACAAATAAAATGTGATTCGATTTTTTATTTGATATGGCTGGCTGGGTGTCAAAATAAAGGTGTACTAGGATGAGTCGGCCACAAGATGGAGACAGAGGGTTGGTTTTACAATAGAGCAATTCTCCCATAGTTAAAAAAAACTAGGCAAGTCAGTTAAGAACAAATTCTTATTTACAATGATGACCAAAAGGCCTCCTCCAGGGACTGGGATTATAAATAAACAAAACACACATTACGACAAGAGAGACACCACAACACTACATAAAGAGAGACCTAAGACAACAACACAGCATGGCAGCAACACATGAAAACACAGCATGGCAGCAACGTAACATGACAACACAGCATGGTAGCAACACAAAACATGATACAAACATTATTAAGACAACAGCACGAAGGGCAAGAAGGTAGAGACAACAACACATGCAAAGTGATTGAAACGAGATGCAAAAAAACACTCAAACTGGATAGTTTTATCTCAATCTCGTCATTCAAAGACTCAATCAAATCAAACTTTATTTGCCACATGCGCCGAATACAACAAGTGTAGACTTTACCGTGAAATGCTTACTTACAATGTATAGTGTAAAGTATATACATATGAGATGAGTAATGTAGGGCATGTAAACATTATATTAAGTGGCATTGTAAGTGGCTAGCAATACATTTTTTAAATCAATTTCCATTATTAAAGTGAGCTGGAGTTGAGTCAGTGGCTGTTTAACAGTCTGATGGCCTTGAGATAGAAGCTGTTTTTCAGTCTCTCGGTCCCTGCTTTGATGCAATAGTACTGACGTCGCATTCTGGTTGATAGCGGGGTGAACAGGCAGTGGCTCGGGTGGTTGTTGTCCTTGATGATCTTTTTGGCCTTCTTGTGACATAGGGTGGTGTAGGTGTCCTGGAGGGCAGGTAGTTTGGCCCCGGTGATGCGTTGTGCAGACCTCACTACCCTCTGGAGAGCCTTACGGTTGTGGGCAGAGCAGTTGCCGTACCAGGCGATGATACATCCCGACAGGATGCTCTCGATTGTGCATCTGTAAAAGTTTGTGAGTGCTTTTGGTGACAAGCTGAATTTCTTCAGCCAGCTGGTCTGCGCATGCTCAAAGGACGCGGCTGGGGATGCCGTCTGGGCCTGCAGCCTTGTGAGGGTTAACACATTTAAATGTTTTACTCACGTCGGCTGCAGTGAAGGAGAGTCTGCAGGTTTTGGTAGCGGGCCGTGTCAGTGACACTGTATTTTCCTCAAAGCGAGCAAAGAAGTTATATAGTCTGTCTGGGAGCAAGACATCCTGGTCCGCGACGGGGCTGGTTTTCTTCTTGTAATCTATGATTGACTGTAGACCCTGCCACATACCTCTTGTGTCTGAGCTGTTGAATTGCAACTCTTCTTTGTCTCTATACTGAGGCTTAGCTTGTTTGATTGCCTTGCGGAGGGAATAGCTACACTGTTTGTATTCGGTCAGGTTTCCGGTCAGGTTTCCGGTCACCTTGCCCTGGTTAAAAGCAGTGGTTCGCGCTTTCAGTTTCGCACGAATGCTGCCATCAACCCACGGTTTCTGGATTGGGAATGTTTTAATAGTTGCTGTGGGTACGACATTGCCGATGCACTTTCTAATGAACTCGCTCACCGAATCAGCGTATTCGTCAATGTTATTGTTGGATGCAATGCGGAACATATCCCAATCCACATGATCTAAGCAGTCTTGAAGTGTGGAATCAGATTGGTCGGACTATATACAGGGGGCACCGGTACCGAGTCAATGTGGAAGGGTACAGGCTAGTTGAGGTAATCTGTACATGTAGGTCGGGGCGAAGTGACTATGCACAGGTAACAAACAAACAGCTAGTGGGGGGGTCAATGTAAATTGTCCGGTGACGATTTCATAAATTGTTCAGCATTCTTATGGCTTGGGCGTAGAAGCTGTTGAGGAGCCTTTAGGTCGTAGACTTGGTGCTCCGGTACCGCTTTCCATGCGTTAGCAGAGAAAACAGTCTATAACTTGAGTGACTGGAGTCTCTGACAATTTTATGGGCTTTCCTCTGACACCGCCTATTATATAGGTCCAGGATGGCAGGAAGCTTGGCCCCAGTGATGTACTGGGCTGTTCGCACTACCCTCTGTAGCGCCTTACAGTCAGATGCCGAGCAGTTGCCATGCCAGGCGGTAATGCAACCACTCCATGCTCTCGATGGTGCAGCTGTAGAACCTTTTGAGGATCTAGGGGCCCATGCAAAATCTTTTCAGTCTCCTGAGTGGGAAAAGGTTTTGTAGTGCCCTCTTCACGACTGGATTGGTATGTTTGAATCATGATAGTTTGTTGGTGATGTGGACACCAAGGAAGTTGAAACTCTCGACCCGCTCCACTACAGCCCTGTCGATGTTGATGGGAGCCTGTTCGGCCCTCCTCTTCCTATAGTCCATGATCATATCCTTTGTCTTGCTTACATTGAGAGAGGGGTTGTTGTCCTGGTACCACACTGCCAGTTCTCTGACCTACTCCCTATGACCGTCTTATCGCCCTACCACTGTTGTGTCGTCAGCAAACTTAATGATGGTGTTGGAGTCATGTTTGGCCATGCAGTAATGGGTGAACAGGGAATACAGGAGGGGACTAAGTACACACCCCTGAGTGGCCCCAGTGTTAAGGATCAGCGTGGCAGATTGTTGTTGCCTACTTTTACCACCTTGGGGCGGCACGTCAGGTAGTCCAGGATCCAGCTGCAGAGGGAGGTGTATAGTCCCAGGGTCCTTAGCTTAGTGATGAGCTTTGAGGGCACTATAGTGTTGGACGCTGAGCTGTAGTCGATGAACAGCATTCTCACATAGGTGTTCCTTTTGTCCAGGTGACAAAGGGCAGTGTGGAGTGTGATTGAGATTGCGTCATCTCTGGATCTGTTTGGGCGGTATGCAAATTGGAGTGGGTCTAGGTTGTCCGGGAGGATGCCTTCCAAGCACTTCATGGCTACTTACGTGAGTGCCATGGTGCGGTAATCATTTAGGCAGGTTACCTTCGCTTCCTTGGGCACAGGGACTATGGTGATCTGCTTGAAACATGTAGGTATTACAGACTCGGTCCGGGAGAGGTTGAAAATGTCAGTGAAGACACTTGACAGTTGGTCCGCGCGCATGCTTTGAGTACACGTCCTGGTAATCCGTCTGGCCCTGCGGCTTTGTGAATGTTGACCTGTTTTATGGTTTTGTTCACATCGGCTACCGAGAGCATTATCTCACAGTCATCCAGAACAGCTGGTGCTCTCGTGCATGCTTCAGTATTGCTTGCCTCGAAGTGAGCATAAAAGGAATTTAGCTCATCTGGTAGGTTCGCGTCACTGGGCAGCTTGCATCTTGGTTTCCTTTTTCTAGTCCGTAATAGTTTTCAAACCCTGCCACATCTTACAAGCGTCAGAGCCGGTGTAGTAGGATTCAATCTATATCCTGTATTGACGCTTTGCTTGTTTGATGGTTCGTCTGAGGGCATAGTGGGATTTCTTATAAGCATCCGGATTAGTCCTTGAAGTGGCTGCTCTAGCCTTTAGTTCGATGCGGATGTTGCCTGTAATCAATGGCTTCTGGTTGGGATATGTACGTACGGTCACTGTGGGGACGACGTCATCGATGCACTTCTTGATGAAGCCGATGACTGAGGTGATGTATTCCTCAATGCCGTTGGATGAATCCCTTAACATATTCCAGTCTTTGTTGAAACAGTCCAGTAGTTTAGCATCCGCTTCCATATTGACCGAGTCACTGGTATTTCCTGCTTTAGTTTTAGCTTGTAAGCAGGTATCAGGAGGATAGAATTATGGTATAATTTGCCAAATGGAAGACGGGGGAGAGCTTTGTATGCATCTCTGTGTGTGGAGTAAAGGTGGCGTAGGATTTATTTTCCACTGGATTGCACATGTGACATGCTGGTAAAAATTTGGTAAAACTGATTTAAGTTTGCATTAAAGTCTTAGTGCCATCTTCGCTTTGTGGTGGTAAATAGACGGCTACAAATAATACAGATGAGAACTCTCTTAGAAGATAGTGTGGTAGACAACTTGTCATAAGGTATTTTACAATCATGGACACAATCATGGACACTCGTTTTGTGCTGATACCATGTTGTGCTGCTGCCATGTTGTGTTGCTACCATGTTGTTGTCATGCTGTGTTGTCATGTGTGTGCTGCCTTGCTATGGTGTCGTCTTAGGTCTCTATGAAGTGTTGTGGTGTCTCTCTTGTCGTGATGTGTGTTTTGTCCTATATTTTTTATTTTTAAGGCCTTTTGCCTTTTTGGTAGACTGTCATTGTAAAATAATAATTTGTTCTCAACTGACTTGCCTAGTAAATAAAGGTAAAATAAAATAAAACATTAAAAGGTACCTTATGAAAGGTAATACATTTGAGGATGAATGAAACTAGTTTTCAGACACACCAGAAATGTTGTTTTCCAGACTGGATGTTCACAAATAAAACATGTGTCACTGGGCTTTTAGAGATGAACGTACCGTGTGTGTATTTACAGTGTCTGACTCACTGTTTCTCTGCCTGTATCCTCAGCCCATTTGCTTATCTACTGGTGTGTTTCATAGGAAGGCGGGGGGACATAAGTGGCGATGAGTCACCAGTCTTTTTGTGACACAAACACACACCAGTAGATACGCCAATGGCGCTGAGGACACAGGCAGAGAAACCTCAGAGGGAGAGAGGGAGGAGACCAGAGAAGAGTTGAGGAAGAAGAGGAAATCAAATCAAATGTATTTGTTACATCCCAGTTCTGTTATCCAGAAGCTCTTTTCGGTCATAAGAGACGGTAGCAGCAACATTATGTACAAACCAAGTTACCAACAATACAAAAAAACAAACAAAATAGCAGCGCCATTTTAGCAGAGGAGGAGAGGAGAAGAAGAAGAGGAAGGAGGAGTAGAGGAAGAGAGGAGAAGGAGGAAGGGCAGAGGAGAGGAAGCCCTCTACACATGATTTACTGATGCTACTAGGCCAGTATTTGGTTTGCAACAGTTGTGGTCTGACTTAACCTCATGCCAAACTCATTCCACGGAGTGCTGGGTGTCTGTGGGTTTTTGCTCCTCCTTGTACTTGATTGATGAATTAAGTTCACTAATTAGTAAAGAACTCACCTGGTTGTCTAGGTCTTAATTGAAAGGGAAAAACTAAAACCAGCACATACCCAGCCCTCTGTGGAGTTTGACCCGCCTGGTCTAACCCTCTCCGACCCGTGCAATAATGTTGCTGTTTGGGTTATTAAACTCCACCGTGCGTCGAGAATAAACATGACGAGACTGACAGCTTCTCTGTTCCCGGTGAAATTATAATGGATATATCCAAAGAAATGTAGATAGAAACTAAGGTCATTTCAGCTGCTTGATGTGATTGTGTGTTAGCTTTACTTGGCCACAGTTAGCTAGCAAAGGAGCAAAAAAAAAGGACCTTTACATTTGAGTCATTTAGCAGACACTCTTATCCAGAGTGACATAATCTTAAAACACACATCACATCAGTACATTTTAGCGAGTTGCGCCGTAATTTAAGATACTCTTCAAGGAGAGAGATTTTCAGACCTTTACAGGAAGAGATCCTATCTTTCATCATTTTACTGTAGAATTTTTTTTGAATTAACGACCAGGTCAAAACATCTCAATAGACTTAAGGACCTTCTTCCGGCGCCGACAGAGATGGCCGCCTCGATTCGCGTTCCTAGGAAACTATGCAGTATTTTGTTATTTTTATGTATTATTTCTTACATTGTTACCCCAGGTAATCTTAGGTTTTATTACATACAGTTGGGAGGAACTATTGGATATAAGAGCAAAGTCAACTTACCAACATTACGACCTGGAATACGACTTTCCCGAAGCGGATCCTCTGTTTGGCCCACCACCCAGGACAATAGATCGGATCCCAGCCGGCGACCAAAAACAACGACGCCGTAGAAGGGGCAGACGGAGTGGTCTTCTGGTCAGGCTCCGTAGACGGGCACATCGCGCACCGCTCCTGAGTATACTACTCGCCAATGTCCAGTCTCTTGACAACAAGGTTGATGAAATCCGTGCAAAGGTAGCCTTCAAGAGAGACATCAGAGACTGTAACGTTCTTTGTTTCACAGAAACATGGCTCACTCGAGACATGCTATCGGAAGTCGGGACAGCCAGCTGGTTTCTTCACGCATCACGCCGACAGAAACAAGCATCTTTCTGGTAAGAAGAAGGGCGGGGGTGTATGCCTTATGATTAACGAGACGTGGTGTGATCATAACAACATACAGGAACTCATGTCCTTCTGTTCACCTGACATAGAATTCCTCACAATCAGATGCCGAGCGCATTATCTACCTAGAGAATTATCTTCGATTATAATCACAGCCGCATATAACACTCCCAAGCAGACACATCGATTGCCCTGAACAAACTTAATTTTAATCTATGTAAACTGGAAACCCCATATCCTGAGGCTGCGTTTATTCTAGCTGGGGATTTTAGCAAGGCTAATCTGAAAACAAGACTCCCTAAATTCTATCAGCATATCGAATGTGCTACCAGGGCTGGTAAAACCCTGGATCATTGTTATTCTAACTTCTGCAACGCATATAAGGCCCTCCCCCGCCCTCCTTTCAGAAAAGCTGACCACGACTCCATTTTGTTGCTCCCTGCCTATAGACAGAAACCAAAACAGGAAGCTCCCGCGCTTAGGTCCGACCAATCGTATTCCACACTTCAAGTTTGCTTCAGTCATGTGGCCTGGGATATGTCAAACAACAACATTGATGAATACGCTGATTCGGTGAGCAGGTTTATTAGCAAATGCCTCGGCGATGTCGTACCCACAACGACTATTAAAACATTCCTCGACCAGAAACCGTGGATTGATGGCAGCATTCGAGCAAAACTGAAAGCGCAAATCACTGCTTTTAATCAGGGCAAGGTGACCGGAAACATGACGGAATACAAACAGTGTAGCTATTCCCACCACAAGGCAATCAAACAAGCTAAGCGTCAGTTTAGAGACAAAGTAGAATCGCAATTCAACAGCTCAGACACGAGAGGTATGTGGCAGGGTCTACAGTCAATCATAGATTACAAGAAGAAAACCAGCCCCGTCGCGGACCAGGATGCTCCCAGACAGACTATATAAATTCTTTGCTCGCTTTGAGGATAATACAGAGTCACTGACATACTCAATCAATCCTTATCCCAGTCTGCTGTTCCCACATGCTTCAAGAGGGCCACCATTGTTCCTGTTCCCAAGAAAGCTAAGGTAACTGAGCTAAATGACTACCACCCCGTAGCACTCACTTCCGTCATCATGAAGTGCTTTGAGAGACTAGTCAAGGACCATATCACCTCCACCCTACCTGACACCCTAGACCCGCTGTGCCACCACGCTTACTGCCCCAACAGGTCCACAGACGACGCAATCGCAATCACACTGCAAACTGCCCTATCCCATCTGGACAAGAAGAATACCTATGTGAGAATGCTGTTCATCGACTACAGCTCAGCATTTAACACCGTAGTACCCTCCAAACTCGTCATCAAGACCCAACCCAGTGCAACTGGGTACTGGACTTCCTGACGGGCCGCCCCCATGTGGTGAGGGTAGGTAACAACATCTCCACCCCGCTGATCCTCAACACTGGGGCCCCACAAGGGTGAGTGCTCAGCACTCTCCTGTACTCCCTGTTCACCCACGATTGTGTGGCCATGCAGACCTCCAACTCAATCATCAAGTTTGCATACGACACTACAGTGGTAGGCTTGATTACCAACAACGACGAGACGGCCTACAGGGAGGAGGTGTGGGCCCTCGGAGTGTGGTGTCAGGAAAATAACCTCACACTCAACGTCAACAAAACAAAGGACATGATCGTGGACTTCAGGAAACAGCAGAGGGAACACCCCCTATCCACATCGACGGGACAGTAGTGGAGAGGGTTAAAAGTTTTAAGTCCCTCGGCGTACACATCACGGACAAACTGAATTGGTCCACCCACACAGACCGCGTGGTGCAGAAGGCGCAGCAGTGCCTCTTCAACCTCAAGAGGCTGAAGAAATTCGGGTTGTCACCAAAAACACTCACAAACTTTTACAGATGCACAATCGAGAGCATCCTGTCGGGCTGTATCACCGCCTGGTACGGCAACTGCTCCGCCCACAACCGTAAGGCTCTCCAGAGGGTAGTGAGGTCTGCACAACGCATCACCGGGGGCAAACTACCTGCCCTCCAGGACACCTACACCACCCGATGTCACAGGAAGGCCAAAAAGATCATCAAGGACAACAACCACCCGAGCCACTGCCTGTTCTCCCTGCTCTCATCCAGAAGGCGAGGCCAGTACAGGTGCATCAAAGCTGGGACCGAGAGACTGAAAAACAGCTTCTATCTCAAAGCCATCAGACTGTTAAACAGCCACCACTAACATTGAGTGGCTGCTGCCAACATACTGACTCAACTCCAGCTCAGAGTACATATGTATATACTGTACTCTATACCATCTACTGCATCTTGCCTATGTTGTTCTGTACCATCACTTATTCATATATCTTTATGTACATATTCTTTATCCCCTTACACTTGTTTCTATAAGGTAGTAGTTGTTGAATTGTTAGGTTAGATTACTCGTTGGTTATTACTGCATTGTCGGAACTAGAAGCACAAGCATTCCGCTACACTTGCATTAACATCAGCTAACCATGTGTATATGACAAATAACATTTGATTTGGTTAGCAGGTTGACGGTTATTGTCATGAGACTTGGAGGCAGAACTGAATGATTTCCCTTTTAGATAGGCCAGCTTGTTACGCACGCCTCTTTGAGGAGGGAACGCAACTTAACTGTGGAGTGAAAAAGTATGTTATCGTAGGTCCGGGGAAGGATGACAGAGGCAGAGAAAATGACCGTTTACAGATAATTTATTCTTCCTTAAATGGGTAATTTGGGGAAAAGGGGCGGAACCAAGGCAAAGAAAGTAAAAGAGGAGAGGAGAGTCCCCTCTCCTACCTTACCCACCTAACCTTAACGCCACCTGTCATGCTAACCAAACTCCAGGGGGATGGTCCGCCCAGGTCTTACCTAGTGTACATAGACAGAGTGAATACTACGGGTTATGTATGCCCGCAGCCATCTTGACTAAACACTCCCAAGGTGTGTACATAGACAGAGTAAATACTACGGGTTTTGTATGCCCGCAGCCATCTTGACTAAACACTCCCAAGGTGTGTACATAGACAGAGTAAATACTACGGGTTTTGTATGCCCGCAGGCATCTTGACTAAACAATCCCAAGGTGAGTTTTCCCCCCCCAGAACAAATAAAACAGAATAATTACTAACTTAAAGTGAACAATTTCAATCATAAAAAACACTAAGTCCTATTGGCATACACATCCCTCAGATGGAACGGCTACAAAATAACATCCACAAAACCTTTACTGATCGCAACAATCAACACAGGACATAACATTAAAAACATTTTAAAAAAAGAAGCTCTTTGCTCCTAACAAAGGAACACTGGCTTTTATCCAGCTGGAGAAGGAGTTGGTAATTGAAGACAGCTGTTTCCCCTAACGACAGGGAGAGATCAGAGCTCCAATCATCGATGGGGCCGACCAATCAGCTGCTTAGAATCCAGGATTCCATTTCCTGAAAATACACATATGCAAACCCACAACAAACACAGAAACTGGGGAATGTAGCATAGCTGCAGAGTAAAAAAATATGTTATGACTGGTTATCCTCCCACAGAATGAGTTCATCTGTGTTTTACATGAACGATGTGTGGGTTCTCTAGCCAGGCTAGGAAAGAGGGAGAGAGCAGTGTGGGACACCTCTGGAGGGTTGGAGTACAGGGGCTCTAGACGTAAAGTACTCATAGTATGTATAAAAACTATATATAATAACTATATATGATAACTATATTTAACTATATAATACCTATTTATAATAACTATCGTCTTATTGTGAGGACGGCCGTGTTTGCAAGCCCAGCGTCAGACACAATCGTTAGGCAAGGGCAAATTAAGTGTAGGAAAACATGAAATAGCTGTGCCACCAGTAAATGCAGGTAGTAGTGGTAAATACAGGTAGTGGTGTTAATCACCAGTAAATACAGGTAGTAGTGTTAATCACCACTAAATACAGGTAGTAGTGTTAATCACCAGTAAATACAGGTAGTGGTGTTAATCACCAGTAAATACAGGTAGTAGTGTTAATCACCAGTAATTACAGGTAGTGGTGATAATCACCAGTAAATACAGATACTAGTGTTAATAACCAGTAAATACAGGTAGTGGTGTTAATCACCATTAAATACTGGTAGTAGTGTTAATCACCAGTAAATACAAGTAGTGGTGTTAATCACCAGTAAATACAGGTAGTAGTGTTAATCACCAGTAAATACAGGCAGTAGTGGTAAATACAAATAGTAGTGTTAATCACCAGTAAATACAGGTAGTAGTGTTAATCACCAGTAAATACAGGTAGTAGTGTTAATCACCAGTAAATACAGGTAGTAGTGTTAATCACCAGTAAATATAGGTAGTGGTGTTAATCACCAGTAAATACAGGTAGTGGTGTTAATCACCAGTAAATACAGGTAGTAGTGTTAATCACCAGTAAATACAGGTAGTAGTGTTAATCATCAGTAAATACAGGCAGTAGTGGTAAATACAGGTAGTGGTGTTAATCACCAGTAAATACAGGTAGTGGTGTTAATCACCAGTAAATACAGGTAGTAGTGGTAAATACAGGTAGTGGTGTTAATCACCAGTAAATACAGGTAGTGGTGTTAATCACCAGTAAATACAGGTAGTAGTGTTAATCACCAGTAAATACAGGTAGTAGTGGTAAATACAGGTAGTAGTGTTAATCACCAGTAAATACAGGAAGTGGTGTTAATCACCAGTAAATACAGGTAGTAGTGGTAAATACAGGTAGTGGTGATAATCACCAGTAAATACAGGTAGTTATGTTAATCACCTGTAAATACAGGTAGTAGTGTTAATCACCAGTAAATACAGGCAGTGGTGTTAATCACCAGTAAATACAGGTAGTGGTGTTAATCACCAGTAAATACAGGCAGTGGTGTTAATCACCAGTAAATACAGGTAGTGGTGTTAATCACCAGTAAATACAGGCAGTGGTGTTAATCACCAGTAAATACAGGTAGTGGTGTTAATCACCAGTAAATACAGGAAGTGGTGTTAATCACCAGTAAATACAGGTAGTGGTGTTAATCACCAGTAAATACAGGCAGTGGTGTTAATCACCAGTAAATACAGGTAGTGGTGTTAATCACCAGTAAATACAGGCAGTGGTGTTAATCACCAGTAAATACAGGTAGTGGTGTTAATCACCAGTAAATACAGGCAGTGGTGTTAATCACCAGTAAATACAGGTAGTGGTGTTAATCACCAGTAAATACAGGTAGTAGTGTTAATCACCAGTAAATACAGGCAGTGGTGTTAATCACCAGTAAATACAGGTAGTGGTGTTAATCACCAGTAAATACAGGCAGTGGTGTTAATCACCAGTAAATACAGGTAGTGGTGTTAATCACCAGTAAATACAGGCAGTGGTGTTAATCACCAGTAAATACAGGTAGTGGTGTTAATCACCAGTAAATACAGGTAGTAGTGTTAATCACCAGTAAATACAGGCAGTGGTGTTAATCACCAGTAAATACAGGCAGTGGTGTTAATCACCAGTAAATACAGGTAGTGGTGTTAATCACCAGTAAATACAGGAAGTGGTGTTAAATCACTACTATTCATTATACAACTCTAATGTGCACTGTTCATTATATAACTCTACTATTAATTTTATAACTCTACTGTTCATTATATAACTCTACTGTTCATTATATAAATCTACTATTCATTATATAACTCTACTATTCATTATATAACTCTACTGTTCATTATATAAATCTACTATTCATTATATAACTCTACTATTCATTATATAACTCTACTATTCATTATAAAACTCTACTGTTCATTATATAACTCTACTGTTCATTATATAACACTACTATTCATTATATAACTCTACTATTCATTATATAACTCTACTGTTCATTATATAACTCTACTGTTCATTATATAACACTACTATTCATTATATAACTCTACTATTCATTATATAACTCTACTGTTCATTATATAACTCTACTGTTCATTATATAAATCTACTATTCATTATATAACTCTACTATTCATTATATAACTCTACTGTTCATTATATAAATCTACTATTCATTATATAACTCTACTATTCATTATATAACTCTACTGTTCATTATAAAACTCTACTGTTCATTATATAACTCTACTGTTCATTATATAACTCTGCTATTCATTATAAAACTCTACTGTTCATTATATAACTCTACTGTTCATTATATAACTCTACTATTCATTATATAACTCTACTATTCATTATATAACTCTACTGTTCATTATATAACTCTACTATTCATTATATAACACTACTATTCATTATATAACACTACTATTCATTATATAACTCTACTATTCATTATATAACTCTACTATTCATTATAAAACTCTACTATTCATTATATAACACTACTATTCATTATATAACTCTACTGTTCATTATAGAACTCTACTGTTCATTATATAACTCTACTGTTCATTATATAAATCTACTATTCATTATATAACTCTACTATTCATTATATAACTCTACTGTTCATTATATAACTCTACTGTTCATTATATAACTCTACTATTCATTATATAACTCTACTATTCATTATATAACTCTACTGTTCATTATATAAATCTACTATTCATTATATAACTCTACTATTCATTATATAACTCTACTGTTCATTATATAAATCTACTATTCATTATATAACTCTACTATTCATTATATAACTCTACTCTTCATTATTAAACTCTACTGTTCATTATATAACACTACTATTCATTATATAACTCTACTATTCATTATATAACTCTACTGTTCATTATATAACTCTACTATTCATTATATAACTCTACTATTCATTATATAACTCTACTATTCATTATAAAACACTACTATTCATTATATAACTCTACTATTCATTATATAACTCTACTATTCATTATATAACACTACTATTCATTATATAACTCTACTCTTCATTATTAAACTCTACTGTTCATTATATAACACTACTATTCATTATATAACTCTACTATTCATTATATAACTCTACTGTTCATTATATAACTCTACTATTCATTATATAACTCTACTATTCATTATATAACTCTACTATTCATTATATAACTCTACTATTCATTATATAACTCTACTATTCATTATATAACTCTACTGTTCATTATATAACTCTACTATTCATTATATAACTCTACTATTCATTATAAAACTCTACTATTCATTATATAACTCTACTGTTCATTATATAACTCTACTATTCATTATATAACTCTACTATTCATTATATAACACTACTATTCATTATATAACACTACTGTTCGTTATATAACTCTACTGTTCATTATATAACTCTACTATTCATTATATAACACTACTATTCATTATATAACTCTACTATTCATTATATAACTCTACTGTTCATTATATAACTCTACTATTCATTATATAAATCTACTATTCATTATATAACTCTACTGTTCATTATATATAACTCTACTATTCATTATATAACTCTACTATTCATTATATAACTCTACTATTCATTATATAACTCTACTATTCATTATATAACTCTACTATTCATTATATAACTCTACTGTTCATTATATAACTCTACTATTCATTATATAACTCTACTATTCATTATATAACTCTACTATTCATTATATAACTCTACTATTCATTATATAACTCTACTATTCATTATATAACTCTACTGTTCATTATATAACTCTACTATTCATTATATAACTCTACTATTCATTATATAACTCTACTATTCATTATATAACTCTACTATTCATTATATAACTCTACTGTTCATTATATAACTCTACTATTAATTTTATAACTCTACTGTTCATTATAAAACTCTACTGTTCATTATATAACTCTACTGTTCATTATAAAATTCAACTGTACTGTACTGTACTGCTCATTATACAACTATTAAAAAACTTTACCGTGAACTCCTACTCTTCGTTTTAAAACTACTGTGAACTAAACTGTTCGTTATTAAACTCTACTGTTCATTATAAAACTCTACTGTGCACTCTACTGTTCATTATTAAACTCTACTGCTCATTATACAATTCTACTGTGCATCAAGCTCTCCAAAAAGGCATAAAAAATGGAACTTTAATAAAATAGTTGCTTTTATTGTTTCCTCTTATAGCAAAAGTAGCCATGCTGATATGTACACATTGAACAGGGGCATTTATTTCACATGAACTGTGGAGCTCTTCTCTGGCCCCTGAGTTTTACATTCTCACTTTTTTTAGATCACAGTTTAATCAGAGAAACAAACATAATAATTTATTTCTCCTCACTGGATGCTTTTTTGTTGTAAAGTGAACATTTTTGGTAGCTTTTTTGAGATGCAAGTATAAAGACGTGCAGATTTATTAGATCAAGCTCTGCTAGCTCACCCTTCCTCCTACCTCATCCCTTACTTCTCTTCCCCTTCCTCTCCTTCTCTCCCCTCTTCTTCTTCTCCTCCTCTCTTTCCTCTTCCTCTCCTTCTCTCTCCTCTTCCTCATCTTCTCTCTCCTTCTCTACTCCTCCTCTCCTTCAATGTCCTTCTCTCTCTCCTCTTCCTCTCCTTCTCTCTCCTCTTCCTCATCTTCTCTCTCCTTCTCTCCTCTTCCTCCACTTCTCTCTCCTTCTCTCTACTCCTCCTCTCCTTCAATGTCCTTCTCTCTCTCCTCTTCCTCTCCTTCAATATCCTTCCTCTCCTACTCTCTTCTCTTTTCTTCGTCCTTCTCTCTTCCTCTTCCTCTCCTTCTCTCTCTCCTCTTCCTCTCCTTGTCTCCTCTTTTCTCTGTCCTCTCTACTCTTCCTCTCCCTCTCCCCCTTCTTCTCCTTCCTCTTCCTCTCCTCCTTCTTCTTCTCCTTCCTCTTCCTCTCCTCTCTCTCCTCTTCCTCTCCTTTTCTCCCCGCTTCGTCTCATTCTCTCCTCTTCCGATCCTTCTCTCTCCTCTACCTCTCCTTTCTCTTCTTTCTATCCTTCTCTCTCCTCTTCCTCTCCTTCTTTCTCCTCTTCCTATCCTTCTCTCTCCTCTTCCTCTCCTTCTCTCTCATTTTCTTCTCCTCTTCCTCTTCTGCTTTCTCTTCTACCTCTCCTTTGCTCCCCTCTTCTTCTCATTCTCTCCTCTTCTGCTCCTTCTCTCCTGTTCCTCTCCTTCTCTCTTCTCTTCCTCTCCTTCTATCCCCTCTTCTTATCATCTCTCCTCTTCCTCTAGTTCTCTCTCCTTTTCCTTTCCTTCTCTCTCCTCTTCCTCTCTTTCTCTCCCCTCTTCTCATCTCTCCTCTTCCTCTACTTTTCCATTTATTTTGAAGATTATAGATAGATTGACAGAGTGACATCTGGAAGCTGAGAAAAGAAATCAGTGAAATGAGTGAGGATGGTTTAATAAGGTATGACCTGCCCTCGAGGCCCTGGGTAGATAATGACTGGTCCCTCAAATAGAAGAGTCTATCAGGCCGGGCCACAGGGTCCTACTGTTCAGAGTCTGGATGTATGGTATCACAGAAGATTGGTATTAAAATGCCTCCCGTAGATAGAGAAGATACAACTCTTTGTTAATGTCTGACTGTGTTTGGTAACAGATCAACAGGAAAAGTCAACGACAGAAAGACAAGATACTAGATGAGGCTTTGCTGTTGACTCTCTGCTGCTGTTGACTCCCTGCTGCTGTTGACTCTCTGCTGTTGTTGACTCTCTGCTGCTGTTTACTCCCTGCTGCTGTTGACTCTCTGCTGCTGTTGACTCTCTGCTGCTGTTGACTCCCTGCTCCTGTTGACTCTCTGCTGTTGTTGACTCTCTGCTGTTGTTGACTCTCTGCTGCTGTTTACTCCCTGCTGCTGTTGACTCTCTGCTGCTGTTGACTCTCTGCTGCTGTTGACTCTCTGCTGCTGTTGACTCTCTGCTGCTGTTGACTCTCTGCTGCTGTTGACTCCCTGCTGCTGTTGTTTGTCATACACCCCCAGCTCTCTGGGTGTGCCCCAGTGTCAGAGATGGACCTGAATGAAAGCATACAGCCAGCTGCTCCCCTGATCTGTACTCCTGTACTCCTCCTCCTCTCCCCCCCCTCCCCTAGTCACAAATAAACACAATTAGAGAGGAAAAAACAATAATTCCACCACCTTCTCTTTCTCTCTTCTCTTCATCCAATCATTCTCTCTCCTCTTCCTCTCCTTCTCACATCTCTCCATCCAATCATTCTCTCTCCTCTTCCTCTCCTTCTCACATCTCTCCATCCAATCCTTCTCTCTCCTCTTCCTCTCCTTCTCACTTCTCTCCATCCAATCCTTCTCTCTCCTCTTCCCCTCCTTCTCTCTCCTTCTCTCTTCTCTCCATCCAATCATTCTCTCCTCTTCTTCTCCATCCAATCCTCCTCCCTCCCTCCCTCCCTCCCTCCCTCCCTCCCTCCCTCCCTCCCTCCCTCCCTCTGTCCCCTTCCCTCCCTTCCTCCCTGCTTGGTCCCTCTGTCCTGTGGTAGTGTCTGTCTCTCTGTCTGTCTCTAGTACATTCTGCGTTTCATGTATATTTTTGAAATCAAGTTTTCCAGTTCTTCCTGACTGTCCAGCTGAGGAACCAGCCCATCATCCTCTTCATAGTCCCCTCCCACCCTTCCCCCGGCCACACCCAAGCCCCCAGGCCCTGGGGGGTAGTAGTAGGTGGGGCGCCTGCTCTGGGGAGAGAGGGGTCTGGGCTGGGGGAGGGGCTGATATGTCCGGGGGTGTGGCAAGATGTAGTTGGAGATGTAGGGGGGTGAGGGGAGACGGGGTGGGAGGGGCAGTTGTCTCCAGCCCTGCCCACCTCTCCCTTTTTCCCTGCTCCCTGCCCTGTGTCTGCGCCTGTTTGGCTGGAGCTCGTAGTCTGGGAGTGGGCGGTGGGGAAGCTCCTCCCCCATGGGCATCTTGTCATAGTACCGGGGTTTGGGGTAGGGGAAGATCATAGGGTAGTAGGCACGGTAGGGTTTCTGATAGTAGGAGTAGGACGGAAAGGCTAGGAACTGTTTCTGGGGTTTGAACCAAACGTCCTTCTGTTTCTGGGGTTTGAACCAGATGTCCTTCTGTTTCTGGGGTTTGAACCAGGTGTCCTGCTTGTAGGCCTTGGCCTTGGCTCTGTCCTTTTGCCACTTGTTCTTGTAGGGCTGGTAGTAAGGGTCCTTCTTGTGGTTGGTGGAAGCTGTGTAGTGGTTCATGGAGCCTGTCACTAGAGGAGGGGGAACTAGGGGACGGTAACGCGGGGCGACCAGGTTGCTAAGCGACGTCAGCTCCTTTCTCTTCTTCTTCTCCTCTACGTTGGAGATGATCTGGACCACGTCGTCTGCCGGCAGGTGCAGCTTGCTGCTGATCTCGATCAGCCTGTCAGTTATCTGCTGGTCCAGGTCGTCCATGTCGGTTACCACGTCCTCCGACCGTTTGTCCTCCACAGCGTTTGTGCTGGCCTTCTGCCTGGGTGTGAGGTACGGCGTTCCCTGCTGTTTCCTCTCCATGTACTGCAGCAGCATGTCAGAGGCGATGTCCGCAAGTCGCTGCTCCTCTTCTCTGGCCCTCTCTGCCTCCTCCTGCTGCCACTGCACTTCTTGCTGGTCCACAAGCGCACGTGCATCCTCCTCTGCCCACGACAGAGCCTCCTCCTCCTCCCCCTCCCCCTCCTCTTCTGCCTTGTTCTCAAAGTTGTCCATGAAGTTGCCCCCCAGGGGTGTGTTGCGTGCCTTCTCCTCCTCCCAGCGGAGCCTCTTGCCAGCCTGTGCCAGCTGGGTGTTATAGGCCTTGTATCCCTTCAGAGGAGGACGAATCTCGTTGTCTTGGAGACCGAGGTCTATGTTCTGGAAGTAGCCCCGAGCCTTCCGCTGGAGAGACGAGTCACTAGGCCTCCCCTCCTCTCCTCTCCTACTCCCCTCTGCTCCTTTCTCCTCCTCACCTCCCCATCTCCCTCCTTCTCCACCTTCTTCTTCTTCTTCCTCCTCCTCTTCCTTCTGCTGTCTTCCCTCCTCACTCCCTCCACCAGCTCTGTCCCACTCTCCCTCTAGAGGCCAGCCTCTGTCCTCCAACCTCTTCCTCTCCTCCCTCTCCTCCTCACCTCCCCATCTCCCTCCTTCTCCACCTTCTTCTTCCTCCTCCCCCTCTTCCTCCTCCTCTTCCTTCTGCTGTCTTCCCTCCTCACTCCCTACACCAGCTCTGTCCCGCTCTCCCTCTAGAAGCCAGCCTCTGTCCTCCAAACTCTTCCTCTCCTCACTCTCCTCCTCTTCCGCATTCCTCTCTCTTAACTCCTCTCCCAGAGCTGCTGCCACTAGTGCTGCTTCTAGTTGTTCCATCCTCCTCTCCTCCTCCATCCCAACCTCTCTCCTCGTCTCCTCACCCCCTTTCTCCCCCAAAGGGACTGGGTCATCCTCTTCCTGTCCCTCTCCCCTCTCCTGTGCCTGTGCTTTCCCGGTGTGGTCCAGGGCCTTCAAAAATACAGAGGCTAGTGCCCGGGCAGGGTCCATGTCTGCGGGACCACCATGGCTCTGTTCCTGACTCTGCTCCTTTACCCGGTCCTGAGTCTGGTCCAGGGGAGAGCGGAGGGGGCTGGGGCTGAGGCTGTCCTTTTTGAGGTGAGTCCTGGAGTGCCCCTCCTCCCCACTCTCTTCCCCCCCCACAGGGGCAGAGGCCAGCTGTGGAGCGACAGTGAGCAGGACCAATAGAATGAGTTGGGCTGTGAGGGGCGCGTGGTGACTGGTCATGACCATACAGAACACCTGGAGGAGGGAGGTGTCAGGAAAGCGGGAGAGAGATTATTATAGACAGAGATTATTATAGACAGAGATTATTATAGACAGAGATTATTACAGACAGAGATTATTATAGACAGAGATTATTATAGACAGAGATTATTATAGACAGAGATTATTATAGACAGAGATTATTACAGACAGAGATTATTACAGACAGAGATTATTATAGACAGAGATTATTATAGACAGAGATTATTATGTAGATTATATTTTTCATGCTGTATTGTTAATAATACTATTGCTGATAATCTGAGCTGTGTTACACTTCTCTATAAAACGATACATGGATGGATGGATGGATGGAGGGAGGGATTGATTGACTGATTGTTTGATGGATTATTGATTAAATGAATGGATGGATGGAAGGATGGAAGGATGGATGGATGGATGGATGAATGAATGAATGAATGAATGAATGAATGGGTGGATGAATGGATTGATGGATTGATGAATGCATGAGTGAATGAATGAATGGGTGGGTGGATGGATGAATGGAAGGATGGATAAATGAATTAATTAATTAATGAATTAATGGGTGGGTGGATGGATGGATAGATGAATGGATGAGAGACATGTATGTGAGACATGTATGTGACCCTCTTCTCCACCTGGCATAGCCGGAAGAGGACTGGTCACCCCTCAGATTCTAGTTCCTCTCCCCCCAGCAAAGCCAGAAGAGGACTGGTCACCCCTCAGAGCCTAGTTCCTCTCCCCAAAGCACAGCCGGAAGAGGACTGGTCACCCCTCAGAGCCTAGTTCCTCTCCCCCCAGCACAGCCGGAAGAGGACTGGTCACCCCTCAGAGCCTAGCTCCTCTCCCCCCAGCACAGCCGGAAGAGGACTGGTCACCCCTCAGAGCCTAGTTCCTCTCCCCCCAGCACAGCCGGAAGAGGACTGGTCACCCCTCAGAGCCTAGTTCCTCTCCCCCCAGCACAGCCGGAAGAGGACTGGTCACCCCTTAGAGCCTAGTTCCTCTCCCCCCAGCACAGCCGGAAAAGGATTGGTCACCACTCAGAACCTAGTTCCTCTTCAGGTTTCTTCCTAGGTTCCTGATTTTCTAGGGAGTTTTTCCGAGCCACTGTGCTTCTACATCTGCATTGCTTGCTGTTTGGGGTTTTAGGCTGGGTTTCTGTTTGGGGTTTTAGGCTGGGTTTCTGTTTGGGTTTTTAGGCTGGGTTTCTGTACAGCACTTTGTGACATCATCTGATGTAAGACGTGCTTTATAAATAAGTAGAAAGAGGAGGAAGGGAAGCGCAACCAAGGTACACAATAGTACATTTTGGTAGACAGAAGGGGCTCTTTGGTAAAAGGGGTGAATTGGTCATCAAAAAGAAAGGAGGACCAAGGCACTCTTCATATAATTAATTAAAATGCCTTTATGAGTATGGCATGTTCAATAGAAACAAAGCTTTCATAAAAAGCTTTCTATTGAACATGACATACTAATAAAGCCATTTTAATTAATTATATGAAGAGTGCCTTGGTCCTCCTTTCTTTTTGATGCTTTATAAATTTCATTTGATTGATTGAGTTCCATACTGTCACAGCACACCTCTTATATCGCATTGAAAAGTGCTGATTTTATTTGTCTAATTGCTCTAGTCAGCGTGTTAACTCCTCAAATGTGCTCAAAATAATTTTGAAATCAGAGCATCTGGACCTGCAGTTTAACGTCACGAGCGGAACCTGTTATTATTGTCCTGTCCTGCCACGGCACTGTGACCCGCGGGCACATCGAAGTATATGATTGGTCTAGTGATGTAACGGATCAAGGGGATTGGGTGCGTGTTTTAATAAAGAAACGCCCCTCAGTATCAGCGTGGAGCTGAATGGAGAGAGAGAACAGCATCTGGTTGTCACCTAAACTAGGTTGCTGTTACTCCCATCCCTATTGCAGAATACACCCTTGTACTAAAGTCGATTTAATCCACGCTTGCAGTAGTCTGCTCGTTTGGTGATTGGCATTTAGGCTGTGACAAACGAAAAGGCAGCAGACAGACCTACAGTATGTTTTAGCAGGGTAGTTTTGTAGACATGATTTGTAATGAATGAAAATGAAAATCATTTTAGTCAAAAATTGTGAACCCAAAAGTGTAAATTTGATTCCAGAGGGGGAGAAATGTAAAGAAAAACAATCTGCTTAGTGTGGATACACCGACTCATTCAAGGGTTTTTCTTACTTTGACTATTTTCTACATTGTAGACTAATAGTGAAGACATCAAAGCTATGAAATAACACATATGAAATCATGTAGTAACCAAAAAAAAGCGTTACACCAATCAAAACATATTTTATAGTTTAGATTCTTCAAAGTCCTTTGCAATGATGACAGCTTTGAACACATGGCATTCTCTCAACCAGCTTCATGAGGAATGCTTTTCCAACAGTCTTGAAGGAGTTCCCACATATGCTGAGCACTTGTCATCTGATGCAGTACAACATCACTCTCCTTGGTCAAATAGCCTTTACACAGCCTGGAGGTGTGTTGGGTCATTGTCCTGTTGAAAAACAAATGATAGCCCCACTAAGCACATCACTGCAGAATGCTGTGGTAGCCATGCTGGTTAAGTGTGCCTTGAATTCTAAATAAATCACTGACAGTGTCACCAGCCAAGCACCCCCATACCATCACGCCTCCTCCTCCATGCTTCATGGTAGGAACCACACAAAGACACTCACAAATTGCATTTAATTAATTGCATGTCAGCACTCGTTATATATAGCTTCACGTTTGTTTTGTTGTTTTGTATAGTTTGTTTAAGTGTTCTTCGTTTTCATTAAAGAAGAATGTATTCATATCACGCTGCGCCTTGGTCTCCTCGTTATGACGAACGTGACATTAAGAAGGAAAGAAATTCCACAAATTAACTTTTAACAAGGCACAACTGTAAACTGAAGTGCATTCCAGGTGACTACCTCATGAAGCTGGTTGAGTAAATGCCAAGAGTGTCATCAAAGCTGTCATCAAGGCAAAATGTGGCAACTTTGAAGAATCTCAAATATAAAATATATTTAGATTTTTTTTAAAGCGTTTTTTTTGCTTACTACATTATTTTAAATGTGTTATTTCATAGTTTTGATGTCTACACTGTTATTCTACAATGTAGAAAATAGTAAAAGTAAAGAAAAACCCTTGAATGAGTAGGTGTGTCCAAACTTTTGACTGGTACTGAATACAATCCTGTCTTCAGGAGATTTTATCAGCTATTTACTTTATTCAGCGAAGCAAAATACAGAATAATTACTGTGCTTGTCAGCAACAATACTACTGCTATTCCCCACACTTATATTATTATTCTGCTTCTTCACAATTTTTCCAATAATGTAATCACATATTTCAAATCTGATTTTTTTATTTGTTTATTTTATTTAACATTTATTTAACTAGGCAAGTCAGTTAAGAATACATTCTTATTTACAATGATGGCCTACCAAAAGGAAAAATGCCTCCTGCGGGGATGGGGGCTGTCACGTTCTGACCATAGTTCTTGTGTGTTTTCCTTGTTTTAGTGTTGGTCAGGACGTGAGCTGGGTGGGCATTCTATGTTGTGTGTCTAGTTTGTCTGTTTCTGTGTTTGGCCTGATATGGTTCTCAATCAGAGGCAGGTGTTAGTCATTGTCTCTGATTGGGAACCACATTTAGGTAGCCTGTTTTGTGTTGGGGTTTGTGGGTGATTATTTCCGTGTCTGTGTTTGTTTCACCACACAGGACTGTTTCGGTTTTCACATTTATTGTTTTGTATATTTGTAGTGTTTCTCGGTATTCGTCTTTCTTAAAGATGTTTAACCCTAACCACGCTGTGTTTGGGTCCGCCTCTCCTTCCCAGGAAGAAAGCCGTTACAGAATCACCCACCAACCAAGGACCAAGCGGCGTGGTAAACAGAGGCAGCAACAAAAGCAGCAGCAGGAGAAGCAACAGGTGCAGCAGGAGAAGTAGCAGCAGCAGGAGCAACAACAGCAGCAAAAGCAGCAGCAGGAGAAGCAACAGAGGCAGCAGCAGCAGTGGGAGAGGCTGCACTATTTGGAAAAATGGACTTGGGAGGAGATCCTAGATGGGAAAGGACCCTGGACAGAGGAATATAATATCCAGGGGAATATTGCCGCCCCAAAGCCGAGCTGGAGGCAGCGAAAGCAGAGAGGCGGCATTATGAGGAGCTAGCACGGCAGAGCGGCTGGTAGCCCGAGAGGCAGCCCCAAAAATGTATTGGGGGGTGGCACAGGGAGAGTGTGGCAGAGTCAGGAGTCAGACCTGAGCCAACTCCCCCTGTTTACCATAAGGAGCCATGGATGTTATCCGAGCTATCGGCGAAGCTGAGGAATGAGTCTGAGGGGGTCGAGGAGTTATTGGACAGAATGGAGGAGAGTGAACGGATGGGAGATGAGGAGACACTCGAGGAGGTGTTAATAGAATTGGGGGAGTGTGAAGAGAGAGAGAGCAGTTGATTTGCCGTAGTATGCAAGGCATTCGCCCTGAGGTGCGTGTCCCCAGCCCGGTACCACCAGTGCCGGCATCCCGCACCAGGCTGTCTCTCCGTCCCATCAATACAGGTGCTCCCGCCAGTTCGGCGCTACCAGAGTTTCCGCCCCTTAGTCCAGAGGCGCCAGAGCCCCTCAGTCCAGAGGCGCCAGAGCTTCTCTGTCCAGCGCTGGCAGAGCCTCCCTCCTCTCCAGCGCAGCCGGAGTCTCCCGCCTGTCCGGCGCTGCCAGAGCTTCCGCACCTCAGTCCAGAGGCGCCAGAGCTCCTCTGTCCAGCACTGCCAGAGCCTTCCTCCTCTCCAGCGTTGCCGGAGTCTCCAGTCTGCCCAGCGCCGCCTGAGCTGCCCGTCTGCCCAGCGCCGCCTGAGCTGCCCGTCTGCCCAGCGCCGCCTGAGCTGCCCGTCTGCCCAGCGCCGCCTGATCTGCCCATCTACCCAGCGCCGCCTGAGCTGCCCGTCTGCCCAGCGCCGCCTGAGCTGCCCGTCTGCCCAGCGCCTCCTGAGCTGCCCATCTGCCCAGCGCCGCCTGAGCCTCCCGTCTGCCCAGCGCCGCCTGAGCCTCCCGTCTGTCCAGAGTTGCCGGAGCCTCCCGTCTGTCCAGAGCCACCGGAGTCTCCCGTCTGTCCAGAGCTGCCAGAGTCTCCCGTCTGTCATGAGCCGCCAGTCAGCATGGAGCTGCCAGAGCCTCCAGTCAGCAAGGAATTGGGGGAGTGTGAAGAGAGAGAGCAGAGCCGCCGGAGCCTCCCGTCTGTCCAGAGCCACCGGAGTCTCCCGTCTGTCCAGAGCCGCCAGAGCCTCCCGTCTGTCCAGAGCCACCGGAGTCTCCCGTCTGTCCAGAGCCGCCAGAGTCTCCCGTCTGTCCAGAGCCGCCAGAGTCTCCCATCTGGCCAGAGCCGCCAGTCAGCAAGGAGCCGCCAGAGCCGCCAGTCAGCAAGGAGCCGCCAGTCAGCATGGAGCCGCCAGAGCCGCCAGTCAGCATGGAGCCGCCAGAGCCATCAGTCAGCCAGGATCCTCCAGAGCCGCCAGTCAGCCAGGATCCTCCAGAGCCGCCAGTCAGCCAGGATCCGCCAGAGCCGCCAGTCAGCCAGGATCCGCCAGAGCCGCCAGTCAGCCAGGATCTGCCAGAGCCGCCAGTCAGCCAGGATCCGCCAGAGCCGTCAGTCAGCCAGGATCCGCCAGAGCCGTCTGTCAGCCAGGAGCCGCCAGAGCCGTCTGTCAGCCAGGAGCGGCCAGAGCCGTCTGTCAGCCAGGAGCCGCCAGAGCCGTCAGTCAGCCAGGAGCTGCCAGAGGCTGTTGTTAGTCATTGTCTCTGATTGGGAACCATATTTAGGTAGCCTGTTTTGTGTTGGGTTTTGTGGGTGATTATTTCCGTGTCTGTGTTTGTTTCACCACACAGGACTGTTTCGGTTTTCACATTTATTGTTTTGTATATTTGTAGTGTTTCTCGGTATTCGTCTTTATTAAAGATGTTTAACCCTAACCACGCTGTGTTTGGGTCCGCCTCTCCTTCCCAGGAAGAAAGCCGTTACAGGGGCTGGGATTGAAAATAAATTAAATAAAAATATAGGACAAAATACACATCACAACAAGAGAGACAACACCACAATACATAAAGAGAAACCTAAGACAACAACATAGCATGGCAGCAACACATGGCAACAGCATGGTAGCAACAGAACATGGCAGCAGCTCAACATGGTAGCAGCACAAAACAGGGTACATACATTATTGGGAAGAGACAACAGCACAAAGTGCAAGAAGTTAGAGACAACATGGTGAAGCAATAAAATTGCCCTCCCTGGAAGCCTGTGGTTCAGACATAAGGACGTGGATAGTGGCACATTTTTTACTTTTAAACTCAAACAAAACAGAGTTGCTAGATCTAGGTCCAAAGAAACAAAGAGATCTTCTGTTGGATCTGACAATTAATCTTGATGGTTGAATAGTCATCTCAAATATAACTGTGAAGGACCTCGGCGTTACTCTGGACCTTGATCTCTCTTTTGACCAACATATCAAGAATATTTAAAGGACAGCTTTTTTTCCATCTTCGTAACATTGCAAAAATCTGAAACTCTTTGTCCAAAATGCAGAAAAGCTAATCCATGCTTTAGTTACTTCTAGGTTAGACTACTGCAATGCTCCACTTTCCGGCTACCCGGATACAGCACTAAATAACCTTCAGTTATTGCTAAACACGGCTGCTAGAATTTTGACTAGAACCAAAAAATGGGAAAATATTACTCCCGTGCTAGTCTCTCTACACTGGCTTCCTGTAAAGGTAAGGGCTGATTTTAAGGTTTTACTGTTAACCTACAAAGCATTACATGTGCTTGCTGCTACCTATATCTCCGATTTGGTCCTGCCGTACACACCTACACGTACGCAATGGTCGCAAGTCGCAGGTCTGCTTATTGTCCCTAGAATGTCTAAGCAAACAGCTGGAGGCGGGGCTTTCTCCTATAGAGCTCCATTTTTATGAAATTATCTGCCTACGATGTGAGAGACGCACACTCGTTCTCAAACTTTAAGTTCTTCCTGAAGACTCATTTCTTCAGTAGGTCTATGATTGAGTGTAGTCTGTTCCAGGGGTGCGAAGTTGAACGGCAAGGCACTGGAGCGATAAACTGCCCTTGCTGTCTCTGCCTGGCCGGCACCCCTCTCTCCACTGGGATTCTCTGCCTCTAACCCTATTACAGGGGCTGAGTCACTGGCTTACTGGTGCTCTTCCATGCCGTCCCTAGGAGGGGTGCGTCACTTGAGTTGGTTGAGTCACTGACGTGATCTTCCTGTCCAGTTTTGTGCCACCTCGGGCTCATGCAGTGGAGGAGTACTTTGTGGGCTGTATCAGCCTTGTCTCAGGGTAGTAAATTGGTGGTCTGTAGATACACCTCTAATGGTGTGGGGGCCAACCAGACAGGGTTATATCCTTCCTGGTTGGCCCTGTCCAGGGATATCGTCGGACAGGGACACAGTGTCCCCCGACCCCCTCTGTATCAGCCTCCAGTATCTAGGCTCCAATAGTTTATGTGCTGTGGGGTAGGGTCAGTCTGTTATATCTGGTGTAATTCTCCTATCTGGTGTCCTGTGTGAATTTAAGTATGCTCCCTCTAATTCTCTCACTCTCCCTCCCATCCCAGAGGACATGAGCCGTAGGATCATGCCTCAGGATTACCTGGCCTGATGACTCCTGGCTGTCCACCGTCCACCTGGTCGTGCTGCTGCTCCAGTTTCAACTCTTCTGCCTGTGGCTAGGGAACCCTGACCTATTCACCGAACGTGCTATTTTGTCCCAGACCTGCTGTTTTCGACTGTCTCTCTACTGCTGTCTCGACCTCTGAATGATCGGCTAGAAAAGCCAACTGACATTTTCTCCTGAGGTTCTGACCTGTTCCACCCTCGACAACCACTGAATATCTTGAAGAAAAATATGGCCTTAAATAGCCATGTACTCTAATAATCTCCACCCGAACAACCAGAAGAAGACTGGCCAGCCCTCAGAGCCTAGGTTTCTTCCTAGATGTCTTCCTTTCTAGGGAGTTTTTCTAGCCACCGTGCTTCTACATCTGCATTGCTTGCTGTTTGTGGTTTTAATGCTGGGTTTCTGTACAGCACTTTGTGACATCGGCTGATGTTAAAAGGGATTTATAAATACATTTGATTGAAATGAATGTATTAAAAACATTTCCTGAACTGATACCTCTCAGAAATAGGACACTTCAGAACAAAGTTCATTTTGATTTGATTTGTGGAATATCAGGTGTTTCATGTAATAAATATAATGTATGGCAGTAGGGCCCAAAATCATTTTTCATCAAATAATTTGTTATATATCTTTTGACTTGAAGGTGTCTTAAAATTATAAATCAAAAAGAAAAGGATCCTTGGTATGACCTTCTTAGAACAATTCAATAAAGCTTAGTAGTAGTAGTATAATTAGGAGTATAAAGAGCATAGAAATATATTGGAGTTAATGGTATAGAGATATATTTTAGATACGAATATAAACAGTATAGAGATATATTGTAGTTAAGAGTATAAAGAGTATAGAATATTGATTTAAGATTATTCAAATATATTGTAGTTAAGTGTATAAAGAGTATAGAGATATGTTGTAATTAAGAGGTCAAGGAGTATAGATATGTATTGCAGTTAATAGTATAAATTGTGTAGAGATACAGTGGGGCAAAAAAGTATTTAGTCAGCCACCAATTGTGCAAGTTCTCCCACTTAAAAAGATGAGAGAGGCCTATGATTTTCATGATAGGTACACTTCAACTATGACAGACAAAATTAGAAAAAAAATCCAGAAAATCACATTGTAGGATTTTTTATGAATTTATTTACAAATTATGGTGGAAAATAAGTATTTGGTCACCTACAAACAAGCAAGATTTCTGGCTCTCACAGACCTGTAACTTCTTCTTTAAGAGGCTCCTCTGTCCTCCACTTGTTACCTGTATTAATGGCACCTGTTTGAACTTGTTATCAGTATAAAAGACACCTGTCCACAACCTCAAACAGTCACACTCCAAACTCCACTATGGCCAAGACCAAAGAGCTGTCAAAGGACACCAGAAACAAAATTGTAGACCTGCATCAGGCTGGGAAGACTGAATCTGCAATAGGTAAGCAGCTTGGTTTGAAGAAATCAACTGTGGGAGCAATTATTAGGAAATGGAAGACATACAACACCACTGATAATTTCCCTCGATCTGGGGCTCCACGCAAGATCTCACACCATGGGGTCAAAATTATCACAACGGTGAGCAAAAATCCCAGAACCACACTGGGGGACCTAGTGAATGACCTGCAGAGAGCTGGGGCCAAAGTAACAAAGCCTACCATCAGTAACACACTACGCCACCAGGGACTCAAATCCTGCAGTGTCAGACGTGTCCCCCTGCTTAAGCCAGTACATTAATTTGCTAGAGAGCATTTGGATGATCCAGAAGAAGATTAGGAGAATGGCATATGGTCAGATGAAACCAAAATATGACTTTTTGGTAAAAAATCAACTCGTCGTGTTTGGAGGACAAAGATTGCTGAGTTGCATCCAAAGAACACCATACCTACTGTGAAGCATGGGGGTGGAGAACATAATGCTTTGGGGCTGTTTTTCTGCAAAGGGACCAGGACGACTGATCCGTGTAAAGGAAAGAATGAATTGGGCCATGTATCGTGAGATTTTGAGTGAAAACCTCCTTCCATCAGCAAGGGCATTGAAGATGAAACGTGGCTGGGTCTTTCAGCATGACAATGATGCCAAACACACACCGCCCATTTCAAGGTCCTGGAGTGGCCTAGCCAGTCTCCAGATCTCAACCCCATAGAAAATCTTTGGAGGGAGTTGAAAGTCCATGTTGCCCAGCAACAGCCCCAAAACATCACTGCTCTAGAGGCGATCTGCATGGAGGAATGGGCCAAAATACCAGCAACAGTGTGTGAAAACATTTGTTGAAGATCATCAAAAACAGAAAACATTTGACCTCTGTCATTGCCAACAAAGGGTATATAACAAAGTATTGAGATAAACTTTTGTTATTGACCAAATACTTATTTTCCACCATAATTTGCAAATAAATTCATTAAAAATCCTACAATGTGATTTTCTGGATTTTTTTTTCTCATTTTGTCTGTCATAGTTGAAGTGTACTTATGATGAAAATTACAGGCCTCTCTCATCTTTTTAAGTGGGAGAACTTGCACAATTGGTGGCTGACTAAATACTTTTTTGCCCCACTGTATATTGTAGTTAAGATTATAAAGAGTATAGAGATATATTGTAGCTTTGAGTATAGAGATATATTGCAGTTGAGAGTATTAAGAATATAGAGATATATTTTAGTTTAGAGTATAGCGATATATTGTAGTTTAGAGTGTAGAGATATACAGTAGTTTAGAGTGTAGAGATATATTGTAGTTTAGAGTGTAGAGATATGTTGTGGTAAAGTTGATAAAAGTAGCACATTGTATTGTAGTTCAGACAATAAAGAATAGAGATGTGTGGCAGTTAATAGTATAAATAGTGTAGAGATATATTGCTATTAAGAGTACAAAGAGTATAGATATATATTGCAGTTAATAGTAAAAATAGTGTAGAGATATATTGTAGTTAAGAGTATAAAGAGTATAGAGATATATTAGTTAAGAGTATTAAGAGTTTAGAGATGTATTTTAGTTAAGAGTATAGAGATATATTGCAGTTAAGATTAAGACATGTTTTGTAGTTAAAAACTTCTTATTGCTGAGATCCCGCTAACAGGATCGATATGACAACAGCCAGTGAAAGTGCAGGGCGCCAAATTCAAAGCAACAAAAATCTCATCACTAAAATTCCTTGAGCATACAAGTATTTTATTCCATTTTAAATATAAAAGTCTCGTTAATCCAGCCACAGTGCCTGATTTCAAAAAGGCTTTACAGCAAAAGCACCACAAACGATTATGTTAGGTCACCACCAAGCCACAGAAAAACACAGCCATTTTTCCAGCCAAAGATAGGAGTCACAAGAAGCGTAAATAGAGATAAAATGAATCACTAACCTTAGATGATCTTCATCAGATGACACTCATAGGACTTCATGTTACACAGTACATGTATGTTTTGTTTGATAACGTTCATATTTATATAAAAAAATCTGAGTTTACATTGGTGAGTTACGTTCAGTAGTTCCAAAAACAAAAAAAGGTGATATTGCAGAGAGCCGCATCAATTTTACAGAAATACTCATCATAAATGTTGATTAAAATACAATTGTTACACATGGAATTATAGCTATATTTCTCCTTAATGCAACTGGTGTGTCAGATTTCAAAAAAGCTTTACGGAAAAAACAAACCATGCAATAACCTGAGACGGCGCTCAGAAAACAAATAATTTTATCCGCCATGTTGGAGTCAACAGAAATCAGAAATAACATTATAAATATTCACTTGCCTTTGATGATCTTCATCAGAATGCACTTCTAGCAATCCCAGTTCCACATTAAATGTTTGATTTAGTTCGATAATGTCAATCATTTATGTCCAAAGAGCTACTTTTGTTACACGTTTGGTAAACAAATACAAAGTCATGAAGCGCGTTCCCTAGTTGAAGTCAAAATGTAAAAAAGTTCCGTTACTGTCTGTAGAAACATGTCAAACGATGTATTGAATCAATCTTTAGGATGTTTTTACATCAAACGTCAATAATGTTCCAACCGGAGAATTCCTATGTCTGTAGAAAAGCAATGGAACGAGCGATACCTCTCATGTGAACGCGTATGGTCAGAGCACAGTAGAATCCTCAAACAAGTTTCTAAAGACGGTTGACATCTAGTGGAAGCCCTAGGAAGTGCAACATAACCAATATCCCACTGTGTATTCAATAGGGACTGAGTTGAAAATCGACCAACCTCAGATTTCCCACTTCCTGTTTGGATTTCTTCTCAAGTTTTTGCCTGCCATATGAGTTATGTTATACTCACATACATAATTCAAACAGTTTTAGAAACTGCAGAGTGTGTTCTATCCAAATCTACTAATAATATGCATATATTAGCAACTGAGACTGAGGAGCCGTTGACTCTGGGCACCTCTGGGCACCTTATTCATCCAAGCTACTCAATACTGCCCCCAGCCATAAGAACGGTGTAAAGAGTTGAGATATATGTTGTAGTTAAGAGTATAGAGATATATATTGTATAGAGATATATTGTAGTTAAGAGTATAAAGAGTGTAGAGATATATTGTAGTTAAGATATTAACGAGTATAGAGATATATTGTAGTTAAGAGTATGAAGAGTTTAGAGATATATTGTAGTTAAGAGTATAAAGAGTGTAGAGATATATTGTAGTTAAGAGTATAAAGAGTGTAGAGATATATTGTAGTTAAGAGTATAGAGTGAAGAGATATATTGTAGTTAAGAGTATAGAGATATATTGTAGTTAAGATATTAACGAGTATAGAGATATATTGTAGTTAAGAGTATAAAGAGTTTAGAGATATATTGTAGTTAAGAGTGTAGCGACATATTGTGTTTAAGATATTAACGAGTATAGAGATATATTGAAGTTAAGAGTATAAAGAGTATAGAGATATATTTTAGTTAAGAGTATGAAGATTATAGAGATATATTGTAGCATATATTCATTGGTATAAAAGCTGTGTACAGGTTGTATATTACTATAAAAGCTATCTTCAGGCTCTACACTTTTAATAGAAAAGCTAGTCTAGGCAAGTCAGTTAATAACAATGTTTTATTTACAATGATGGCATACAACGTTCAAACCCTCCCTTAACCCCGACAACACTTTTCTCAGTTGGATAATTAGGATCCTGAAAGATTCCCCAAGAACTTAAGAGGTTTTTCAATGGGGTTCTTGGAGGAACCTTTTGGGGGTGTGTTTCAGAGCCAAGAACCATAAGGTACTTCATGGAACTTTGAGGATCTTGGAAGAACCCTTGTTGAACCCCTAATGTTAAGAGCATATCATCAGCAGGGAGAAGCAGCCAGAGACATACTAGACTGACCTACTGCCTGTTGCATTCAGTATAGCCTGGCGGTTAGAGCGTTGGGCCAATAATAGAAAGATCGCTAGTTCAAATCCCCACGGTAACAAATCTGTTGATGTGCACTTAATCTCAATTGCTCAAGGGTAGCTGTTGATAATGGCAGACCGTGGCCATGAGAGTTGGGATAAAAACACTTTTCCAATTTTAACATGTCTATTAATACACGTGTGCGCGTGTATGAAATAGGACAAATACAAGCACCCACAATTCACTCTGACTGAAGGACTGTTAAATACACCCACCATTCACTCTGACTGAAGGACTGTTAATTAAATACACCCATCATTCACTCTGACTGAAGGACTGTTAATTAAATACACCCATCATTCACTCTGACTGAAGGACTGTTAAATACACCCACCATTCACTCTGACTGAAGGACTGTTAATTAAATACACCCACCATTCACTCTGACTGAAGGACTGTTAAATACACCCACCATTCACTCTGACTGAAGGACTGTTAATTAAATACACCCATCATTCACTCTGACTGAAGGACTGTTAAATACACCCACCATTCACTCTGACTGAAGGACTGTTAAATACACCCACCATTCACTCTGACTGAAGGACTGTTAAATGGTTGACTGTTTTCTGCTGAGTCAAATAAGACATAATTTTATTTACCTGAGACAACATTCCACAGGAGATGTCTAACACATGTTACAGAAGTAGCCTTTACATCAACACTTGGCGCACTATTGGTTCTGGTACGGTGCGAGACAGAGGTTAGTTAGGTGTGGGGAAACCACAAGTATCCACTGGCTAAAAGCTCTATTTGTAACCATGTATGTGTTTAAAACGCGTACATTTTGGGAGGAAAAAACTGGTATCTAAATAGCATGGACATATTCTCCCATATGCCCCTGGAGCTAAAGCACCATGCTCACCTCAGCCACCAAGCCAAGAACACACCCACTGCCTTCCCATACTCCCATATGGACACCAGCCCGAGTTCGTCTGCCCCCCCCCCCCCCCCCCCCCCCCGACTGCACACAAGGACAGCCACGCTGATAACGTTAACCCACCTTCTCTGGTTCCATTCAACCATTCACAACCGAGTTCGTTAAGACACCTCATGATCACGTCTCCGCCTGAGGTCAAATGGTATGTAGAATGTTCAGAAATACTGTTCCGGATGTGTGAAATGTCGTCTTTCCTGATGTCAAGTTTAGCTGTAGATCGAGGCGAAGAAAGCAGCCTTCTAACCTTTAAATCCAAGGTGAAGAAAGCAGCCTTCTAACCTTTAAATCCAAGGTAAAGAAAGCAGACTTCTAACCTTGAAATCCAAGGTAAAGAAAGCAGACTTCTGACCTTTAAATCCAAGGTGAAGAAAGCAGACTTCTAACCTTTATATCCAAGGTGAAGAAAGCAGACTTCTAACCTTTAAATCCAAGGTGAAGAAAGCAGACTTCTAACCTTTAAATCCAAGGTGAAGAAAGCAGCCTTCTAACCTTTATATCCAAGGTGAAGAAAGCAGACTTCTAACCTTTATATCCAAGGTGAAGAAAGCAGACTTCTAACCTTTATATCCAAGGTGAAGAAAGCAGACTTCTAACCTTTATATCCAAGGTGAAGAAAGCAGCCTTCTGACCTTTAAATCCAAGGTGAAGAAAGCAGACTTCTAACCTTGAAATCCAAGCTGAAGAAAGCAGCCTTCTAACCTTTATATCCAAGACATATACAGCACATCAGATGTATTTATAAGGTAGGCAAAATGGTGACAAATGATAAAATAGACTAAATGTGTTATTTATGTGGTTTAATATGCACCTCTGTGTCTTCATGCTATGACAATTTGGACAGAATAGAGTTCACAACAACCCAAATTAACCTGAATGTCTTTAACCCCAATTTAATCATATCCTAACCTAATCCTAACCTAATCCTAACCTTTAGCCTTCAATCCTTCAGCCTAACCAGGTGTTCCGTCTAGCATCACACAGCAGGAGACAAACAGACAGTAAATAACTCAACCTTCCTTTAACCTCTATTTAACTAGGCAAGTCAGTTAAGAACAAATTCTTATTTACAATGACGGCCTACCCCGGCTAAACCCTCCCGTAACCCGGAAGACGCAGGGGGCGTCGCCCTATGGGACTCCCGAATAGATGTTTAAACCACGATATCATATAGCTACTTCCAACAAAAAATCCCTGCAAGCTCTCTACCTCACTTCATCTTTAGACAGTCACTATGTTCTGTAAACTGCTTTTCTTCATTCATCAACCAAAACATTGTTCTAGATTCCAAACGTAGAACGTTCCCTTTAATTTATGACTTGTTCATTCTTCAGAGAGTTTAGTTAAAATATGAACACTAATTATCCGATATCCAAGCATTACTGAGTCCACGGTGGGAGCAAGCAGAGAAACCAAGACAAAGAAAGAGAGAGAAAGATGCTGTAACTCACCTGTTGTTCCGCAAGGGAGAAGTGCTGTATCTCGTGACTCAGGTAGTCTCTAAGCTTTCACCTCATAAATCATTCATAAACAGTTTCAACTCTTCTCCCGGTGGACTAGACTATCACAAACTACCTGGAAATGTGATATTGGTGTTTTATTTGGGTTTATAAGTCTTGTGATGTGTTTGTTTCTCAAGGAACAACTGTCACAAACACTAGATGTTGCATCTGCGCGTCGTGGGTAGTTTTCAGCACCACGGCCAGCGCAACTTTCCTTTATATACCACCTTCCTGTTGAAGTGACGTGGCATGACTGACGTCAGCTCCATTGATAGGAATGTCCATGTGGAGATGGGTCTGCTGGCCCGCATGCTGATGAATGAATGGAAATGGCATGAATGATATTGTACTTTACCTCAATGAAGGGAGAACATTGTGTCTGTGGAAAGAGAGTGGCAGCAGACATTTTCTGACTGAGATGTTGTAGGTTGGTTAAATTAGTTCCCCTCCTGCCCAGACAGCAGCATTATGTTCAGGAGAAGCGGGAAAAGGCACAGTGAGTCTGTCTGATAGCTTATTAATTAAGGTGATTTGATGACGTGTTCAGGAGAAGGGGGAAAAGGCACAGTGAGTCTGTCTGATAGCTTATTAATTAAGGTGATTTGATGACGTGTTCAGGAGAAGGGGGAAAAGGCACAGTGAGTCTGTCTGATAGCTTATTAATTACAGTGATTTGATGACGTGTTCAGGAGAAGGGGGAAACGGCACAGTGAGTCTGTCTGATAGCTTATTAATTAAGGTGATTTGATTACGTGTTCAGGAGAAGCGGGAAAAAGCACAGTGAGTCTGTCTGATAGCTTATTGATTACAGTGATTTGATGACGTGTCTCCAAGACTGAAAGACTGGTGCAGTTCCGTTCTCCTCTGATCGTCGGTGGAGGGGCCGCAGGAGGGAGCAGCCGTGACGCATGTAGTTCAGCTCCACTGCTCCATTCCCTTCAATTTTCATCCGCTTTTTGTCTCAGGCCGTCTCTGGCTCCCCTCCCATCTGTCAGCCACCCCTCCCATCTGTCAGCCACCCCTCCCATCTGTCAGCCACCCTTCCCATCTGTCAGCCACCCTTCCCATCTGTCAGCCACCCCTCCCATCTGTCAGCCACCCCTCCCATCTGTCAGCCACCCTTCCCATCTGTCAGCTACCCCTCCCATCTGTCAGCCACCCCTCCCATCTGTCAGCCACCCCTCCCATCTGTCAGCCACCCCTCCCATCTGTCATCCACCCCTCCCATCTGTCAGCCACCCCTCCCATCTGTCAGCCACCCTTCCCATCTGTCAGCCACTCCTCCCATCTGTCAGCCACCCTTCCCATCTGTCAGCTACCCCTCCCATCTGTCAGCAACCCTTCCCATCTGTCAGCCACCCCTCCCATCTGTCAGCTACCCCTCCCATCTGTCAGCTACCCTTCCCATCTGTCAGCCACCCGTCCCATCTGTTAGCCACACCTTCCATCTGTCAGCCACGCCTCCCATCTGTCAGCCACCCCCCCATCTGTCAGCCACCCATCCCATCTGTCAGCCACCCTTCCCATCTGTCAGCCACCCCTCCCATATGTCAGCCACCCATCCCATCTGTCAGCCACCCTTCCCATCTGTCAGCCACCCCTCCCATCTGTCAGCTACCCCTCTCATCTGTCAGCCACCCCTCCCATCTGTCAGCCACACCTCCCATCTGTCAGCCACCTTACCCATCTGTCAGCCACCCCTCCCATCTGTCAGCCACCCCTCCCATCTGTCAGCCAGCCATCCCATCTGTCAGCCACGCCTCCCATCTGTCAGCTACCCCTCCCATCTGTCAGCCACCCCTCCCTCCCATCTGTCAGCCACCCCTCCCATCTGTCAGCCACCCCTACCATCTGTCAGCCACCCCTCCTATCTGTCAGCCACCCCTCCCATCTGTCAGTCACCCCTCCCATCTGTCAGTCACCTCTCCCATCTGTCAGCCAGCCATCCCATCTGTCAGCCACGCCTCCCATCTGTCAGCTACCCCTCCCATCTGTCAGCCACCCCTCCCTCCCATCTGTCAGCCACCCCTCCCATCTGTCAGCCACCCTTCCAATCTGTCAGCCACCCCTCCCATCTGTCAGTCACCCCCCCATCTGTCAGCTACCCCTCCCATCTGTCAGCCACACCTCCAATCTGTCAGCCACCCCTCCCATCTGTCAGTCACCCCTCCCATCTGTCAGTCACCCCTCCCATCTGTCAGCCACGCCTCCCATCTGTCAGTCACCCCTCCCATCTGTCAGCCACGCCTCCCATCTGTCAGCCACCATCTCCCTCCGCCACACACACACATAGTGAATAGAGGGTGATTAACCCCGGCTCTGAGTTGAATAGAGGGTGATTGGCGCTTAGTTGAATAGAGGGGGATTGGCTCTGAGTTGATCAGAGGGTGATTAACCCAGGCTCTGAGTTGAATAGAGGGTGATTGGCTCAGAGTTGAATAGCGGGTGATTAACCCCGGCTCTGAGTTGAATAGAGGGTGATTAACCCCGTCTCTGAGTTGAATAGAGGGTGATTGGCTCTGAGTTGAATAGAGGGTGATTAACCCCGTCTCTGAGTTGAATAGAGGGTGATTGGCTCTTAGTTGAATAGAGGATGATTGGCTCTTAGTTGAATAGAGGGTGATTAACCCCGTCTCTGAGTTGATCAGAGGGTGATTGGCTCTGAGTTGAATAGAGGGGTGATTAACCCCGGCTCTGAGTTGAATAGAGGGTGATTGGCTCTGAGATGAATAGAGGGTGATTGGCTCTGAGATGAATAGAGGGTGATTGGCTCTGAGATGAATAGAGGGTGATTGACCCCGGCTCTGAGTTGAATAGAGGGCGATTGGCTCTGAGATGAATAGAGGGCGATTGGCTCTGAGTTGAATAGAGGGTGATTGACCCCGGCTCTGAGTTGATCAGAGGGTGATTCAAGCTTGATTACCAAAAACGACGAGACGGCCTACAGGGAGGAGGTGAGGGCCCTCGGAGTGTGCTGTCAGGAAAATAACCTCACACTCAACGTCAACAAAACTAAGGAGATGATTGTGGACTTCAGGAAACAGCAGAGGGAACACCCCCCTATCCACACCGATGGAACAGTAGTGGAGAGGGTAGCAAGTTTTAAGTTCCTCGGCATACACATCACAGACAAACTGAATTGGTCCACTCACACAGACAGCATTGTGAAGAAGGCACAGCAGTGCCTCTTCAACCTCAGGAGGCTGAAGAAATTTGGCTTGTCACCAAAAGCACTCACAAACTTCTACAGATGCACAATCGAGAGCATCCTGGCGGGCTGTATCACCGCCTGGTACGGCAACTGCTCCGCCCTCAACCGTAAAGCTCTCCAGAGGGTAGTGAGGTCTGCACAACGCATCACCGGGGACAAACTACCTGCCCTCCAGGACACCTACACCACCCGATGTCACAGGAAGGCCATAAAGATCATCAAGGACATCAACCACCCGAGCCACTGCCTGTTCAACCCGCTATCATCCAGAAGGCGAGGTCAGTACAGGTGCATCAAAGCTGGGACCGAGAGACTGAAAAACAGCTTCTATCTCAAGGCCATCAGACTGTTAAACAGCCACCACTAACATTGAGTGTCTGCTACCATCACTCATTCATATATCCTTATGTACATATTCTTATCCCCTTACACTGTGTACAAGACAGTAGTTTTGGAATTGTTAGTTAGATTACTTGTTGGTTATTACTGCATTGTCGGAACTAGAAGCACAAGCATTCCGCTACACTCACATTAACATCTGCTAACCATGTGTATGTGACAAATAACATTTGATTTAATTTGATTTGATTTGATTTGATTGGCTCTGAGTTGAATAGAGGGTGATTAACCCCGGCTCTGAGTTGAATAGAGGGTGATTAACCCAGGCTCTGAGTTGAATAGAGGGTGATTGGCTCTGAGTTGAATAGAGGGTGATTAACCCCGTCTCTGAGTTGAATAGAGGGTGATTGGCTCTGAGTTGAATAGAGGGTGATTATCCCCGGCTCTGAGTTGAATAGAGGGTGATTGGCTCTGAGTTGAATAGAGGGGGATTAACCCCGGCTCTGAGTTGAATAGAGGGTGATTGGCTCTGAGTTGAATAGAGGGTGATTAACCCCGGCTCTGAGTTGAATAGAGGGTAATTGGCTCTTAGATGGCTGATCAGAGTTGATCAGAGAGTTTACCAGGCACTCTTATCCAGAGAGACTTCCAGGTAGTGCATTCAAATAAGATGGCTAGGTGGGACAACCATATATCTCAGTCATAAAACATTTTTCCTCAATAAAGTTGCTATCAGCCAAAAAGGTTAGAGCTGTTAACATGGTGATAGTGTGGGTCGTACTTTAGTACTTACTGTTAGTTCACAAAAGGCTTTTTTGTGTGGTGGAAGAGGTACTGTAGAGTTTCAGATGTTTTCTGAAGATGGGCAGCGACTCTGCTGTCCTTGCGTCAGGGGGAAGATGGTTCCACCGTTGGGGTGCCAGGACAGAGAAGAGACTGGGCTGAGTGGAACTCTCCTGTTGTTCCGCAAGGGAACCGTGTAGGGTTGGAGTGTAGGGCTTGAGCAGAGCCTGAAGGTATGGAGGGGCAGTTCCTCTTGATTCATATGCAAATGTATTAATGGTGCTGAGAAACCCACAATAATAACCCGTGACACGTCCTCATCTTATTCTATTGAATTCTATTCAACTGTCTTCTGCATGTTATTTAACACGATGTATTATAGTGGGTGGAAAACAGAATGCTTGGCCCTGCACGCGCTGATGCAAATCTCAGATTGCAGCGTTTTAAAATCACAATACTTTCAATGGAGGAAGAAGCAGTGTCGCCGATGTCACAGTGAATTGTCATTTGAAGGCCTACCTCGGTAGAATGTTCCATAAGGAGACGTTTATGTTCTCAAAGATCTAGCATCTAAAGAAGGCCTACATCTCTAGTAAGGCTCACAACTCCAGTAGGGCTACTCTGTCCTCTTCTCTCTAGACTAAAAGATAGCCTATCTATTCTGTCTGGGTAGACCAACTGAGAATAGTTTCCTTCTACCTGGTGAGCTCTTATGTTGAGGCGTTGATGCTGTCAGCACGCCGTGTTGCATCATCTATTAGGAGGCCTTGTTTTTTACACTGACGCATATCGGCTAGGATATATTTAGCCTGAAGATGTAGAACATGTCTGATGGTTTAATCCGAAGGTAAAACATGTCTGTGAGTTTAATCTGAAGGTAGAACATGTCTGTGGGTTTAATCCGAAGGTAGAACATGTCTGTGGGTTTAATCCGAAGGTAGAACATGTCTGTGGGTTTAATCCGAAGGTAAAACATGTCTGTGAGTTTAATCTGAAGGTAGAACATGTCTGTGGGTTTAGTTTGAAGGTAAAACATGTCTGTGGGTTTAATCTGAAGGTAGGACATGTCTGTGGGTTTAATCCGAAGGTAGAACATGTCTGTGGGTTTAGTCTGAAGGTAAAACATGTCTGTGAGTTTAATCTGAAGGTAGAACATGTCTGTGGGTTTAATCCGAAGGTAAAACATGTCTGTGAGTTTAATCTGAAGGTAGAACATGTCTGTGGGTTTAGTTTGAAGGTAAAACATGTCTGTGGGTTTAATCTGAAGGTAGGACATGTCTGTGGGTTTAATCCGAAGGTAAAACATGTCTGTGAGTATAATCTGAAGGTAGAACATGTCTGTGGGTTCAATCCGAAGGTAAAACATGTCTGTGGGTTTAGTTTGAAGGTAGAACATGTCTGTGGGTTTAATCTGAAGGTAGAACATGTCTGTGGGTTTAATCCGAAGGTAAAACATGTCTGTGAGTTTAATCTGAAGGTAGAACTTGTCTGTGAGTTTAATCTGAAGGTAGAACATGTCTGTGGGTTTAATCCGAAGGTAGAACATGTCTGTGGGTTTAATCTGAAGGTAAAACATGTCTGTGAGTTTAATCTGAAGGTAGAACATGTCTGTGGGTTTAATCCGAAGGTAGAACATGTCTGTGGGTTTAATCTGAAGGTAAAACATGTCTGTGGGTTTAATCTGAAGGTAGAACATGTCTGTGGGTTTAATCTGAAGGTAGAACTTGTCTGTGAGTTTAATCTGAAGGTAGAACATGTCTGTGGGTTTAATCCGAAGGTAGAACATGTCTGTGGGTTTAATCTGAAGGTAAAACATGTCTGTGAGTTTAATCTGAAGGTAGAACATGTCTGTGGGTTGAATCCGAAGGTAAAACATGTCTGTGAGTTTAATCTGAAGGTAAAACATGTCTGTGAGTTTAATCTGAAGGTAGAACATGTCTGTGGGTTGAATCCGAAGGTAAAACATGTCTGTGAGTTTAATCTGAAGGTAGAACATGTATGTGGGTTTAATCCGAAGGTAGAACTTGTCTGTGAGTTTAATCTGAAGGTAGAACATGTCTGTGGGTTTAATCCGAAGGTAGAACATGTCTGTGGGTTTAGTCTGAAGGTAAAACATGTCTGTGAGTTTAATCTGAAGGTAGAACATGTCTGTGGGTTTAATCCGAAGGTAGAACATGTTTGTGAGTTTAATCTGAAGGTAAAACATGTCTGTGAGTTTAATCTGAAGGTAGGACATGTCTGTGGGTTTAATCCGAAGGTAGAACATGTCTGTGGGTTTATTCCGAAGGTAAAACATGTCTGCGAGTTTAATCCGAAGGTAAAACATGTCTGTGGGTTTAATCTGAAGGTAGAACATGTCTGTGGGTTTAATCTGAAGGTAAAACATGTCTGATGGTTTAATCTGAAGGTAGAACATGTCTGTGGGTTTAATCCGAAGGTAAAACATGTCTGGGAGTTTAATCTGAAGGTAAAACATGTCTGTGAGTTTAATCTGAAGGTAAAACATGTCTGTGGGTTTAATCTGAAGGTAGAACATGTCTGTGGGTTTAATCCGAAGGTAGAACATGTCTGTGTGTTTAATCTGAAGGTAGAACATGTCTGTGGGTTTAATCCGAAGGTAGAACATGTCTGTGTGTTTAATCTGAAGGTAGAACATGTCTGTGGGTTTAATCTGAAGGTAAAACATGTCTGTGGGTTTAATCTGAAGTTAGAACATGTCTGTGGGTTTAATCCGAAGGTAGAACATGTCTGTGGGTTTAATCTGAAGGTAGAACATGTCTGTGGGTTTAATCTGAAGGTAGAACATGTCTGATGGTTTAATCCGAAGGTAGAACATGTCTGTGGGTTTAATCTGAAGGTAGAACATGTCTGATGGTTTAATCCGAAGGTAGAACATGTCTGATGGTTTATTCTGAAGGTAGAACATGTCTGTGGGTTTAGTTTGAAGGTAGAACATGTCTGTGGGTTTAATACGAAGGTAGAACATGTATGTGGGTTTAATCCGAAGGTAGAACATGTCTGTGGGTTTAATCCGAAGGTAGAACATGTCTGTGTGTTTAATCCGAAGGTAGAACATGTCTGTGGGTTTAGTTTGAAGGTAGAACATGTCTGATGGTTTAATCCGAAGGTAGAACATGTCTGATGGTTTATTCTGAAGGTAGAACATGTCTGTGGGTTTAGTTTGAAGGTAGAACATGTCTGTGGGTTTAATTTGATTCAATTCATAAAATGAACATACAAGAAAATGGACCGCACTTCAGCGGTCCAGTTCTATGAGCTTGTGTGGCCTACCACTTCGCGGCTGAGCTGGTGTTGCTCCTAGACGTTTCCACTTCTACTGATTCTGAGTGTTGCAGCGGTCTAAGGCACTGCATTGCAGTGCTAGAGGTGTCACTACAAACCCGGGTTCGATTCTAGGCTGTATCACAACCCCGGCCATGATTTGGAGTCCCATAGAGCGGCGCACAATTGGCCCAGCGTCGTCTGGGTTCGGGGAGGGTTTGGCCGGGGTAGGCCGTTATTGTGAATAAGAATTTGTTCTTACTGACTTGCCTAGTTAAATAAATGTTAAATATATACTTTTTGAAATAAGTCAATTCACAATAACATCACTTACAGTTGACCAGGATACCTCTAACAGGGTAGAAATTTGACAAACTGACTTTTTGGAAAGGGGGCATCCTATGACAGTGCCACGTTGAAAGACACTGAGCTCTTCAGAAAGGCTATTCTACTGCCAATGTTTGTCTATGGAGATTGCATGGCGGTGTGCTCAATTTTATACACCTTTCAGCAAGGGTGTGGCTGAAATAGCCGAATCCACTAATTTAAAGCGGTGTCCACATACTTTTGTGTACATATACAGTACCAGTCAAAAGTTTGGACACACCTACTCATTCAAGGGTTTTTAATAACAGTGAAGACATCAAAACTATGAAATAATGTAGTGAACTATGGGATCATGTAGTAATCTTTTTTTTAACAATTCTAAATATATTTAATATTTGTGATTCTTCAAAGTAGCCACCCTTTGCATTGATGACAGCTTTGCTCACTCTCGGCATTCTCTCAACCAGCTTCATGAGGAATGCTTTTCCAACAGTCTTGAAGGAGTTCCCACATATGCTGAGCACTTGTTGGCTGATTTTCCTTAACTCTGCAGTCCAACTCATCAAATCAAATCAAATTGTATTGGTCACATACACATGGTTAGCAGATGTTATTGCGAGTGTAGCGAAATGCTTAGGCTCCAGTGATGCAGTATCTAACAGTATCCAAACCATCTCAATTGGGTTGAGGTCAGGTCATCTGATGCAGCCCCACTAAACGCAAACCAGATGGGATGGCGTGTCGCTGCAGTATTTTAATTTGTATTTGTATTTATTATGGATCCCCATTAGTTCCTGACAAGGCAGCAGCTACTCTTCCTGGGGTTTATTATGGATCCCCATTAGTTCCTGTCAAGGCAGCAGCTACTCTTCCTGGGGTTTATTATGGATCCCCATTAGTTCCTGCCAAGGCAGCAGCTACTCTTCCTGGGGTTTATTATGGATCCTCATTAGTTCCTGCCAAGGCAGCAGCTACTCCTCCTGGGGTTTATTATGGATCCCAATTAGTTCCTGCCAAGGCAGCAGCTACTCTTCCTGGGGTTTATTATGGATCCCCATAAGTTCCTGCCAAGGCAGCAGCTACTCTTCCTGGGGTTTATTATGGATCCCCATTAGTTCCTGTCAAGGCAGCAGCTACTCTTCTTGGGGTTTATTATTGATCCCCATTAGTTCCTGCCAAGGCAGCAGCTACTCTCCCTGGGGTTTATTATGGATCCCCATTAGTTCCTGTCAAGGCAGCAGCTACTCTTCCTGGGGTTTATTATGGATCCCCATTAGTTCCTGCCAAGGCAGCAGCTACTCTTCCTGGGGTTTATTATAGATCCCCATTAGTTCCTGCCAAGGCAGCAGCTACTCTTCCTGGGGTTTATTATGGATCCCAATTAGTTCCTGTCAAGGCAGCAGCTACTCTTCCTGGGGTTTATTATAGGTCCCCATTAGTTCCTGCCAAGGCAGCAGCTACTCTTCCTGGGGTTTATTATGGTTCCCCATTAGTTCCTGCCAAGGCAGCAGCTACTCTTCCTGGGGTTTATTATAGATCCCCATTAGTTCCTGACAAGGCAGCAGCTACTCTTCCTGGGGTTTATTATAGATCCCTATTAGTTCCTGCCAAGGCAGCAGCTACTCTTCCTGGGGTTTATTATGGATCCCAATTATTTCCTGCCAAGGCAGCAGCTACTCTTCCTGGTGTTTATTATGGATCCCCATTAGTTCCTGCCAAGGAAGCAGCTACTCTTCCTGGGGTTTATTATGGATCCCCATTAGTTCCTGTCAAGGCAGCAGCTACTCTTCTTGGGGTTTATTATTGATCCCCATTAATTCCTGCCAAGGCAGCAGCTACTCTTCCTGGGGTTTATTATGGATCCCCATTAGTTCCTGCCAAGGCAGCAGCTACTCTTCCTGGGGTTTATTATTGATCCCCATTAGTTCCTGCCAAGGCAGCAGATACTCTTCCTGGGGTTTATTATGGATCCCCATTAGTTCCTGCCAAGGCAGCAGCTACTCTTCTTGGGGTTTATTATGGAACCCAATTAGTTCCTGCCAAGGCAGCAGCTACTCTTCTTGGGGTTTATTATGGATCCCCATTAGTTCCTGCCAAGGCAGCAGCTACTCTTCCTTGGGTTTATTATGGATCCCCATTAGTTCCTGCCAAGGCAGCAGCTACTCTTCCTGGGGTTTATTATGGATCCCCTTAGTTCCTGCCAAGACAACAGCTACTCTTCCTGTGGTCCAGCAAAATTAAGGCAGTTATACAATTTTGAAAACATTACAATACATTCATTGCAGAATTCACAACACACTAAGTGCTTGGCCTCAGGCCCATACTCCACTACTACATATCTACAACGCAAAATCCATGTACGTGTGTAAAGTGCCTATGTTATCATGTGTTTGCGCCTTTGTGTGTGTCTCTTCACAGTCTCAGTTACCTGATGTGGAATAGATTTCCATGTAGTCATGGCTTAATGTACAGTGGCTTGCGAAAGTATTCACCCCCGTGGTATTTTTCCTATTTTGTTGCCTTACAACCTTGAATTAAAATAGATTTTTGGGGGGTTTGTGTCATTTGATTTACACAACACTTTGAAGCTGCAAAATATTTTTTATTGTGAAACAAACAAGAAATAAGACAAGAAAACAGAACCCAAAGTCAATACTTTGTAGAGTCACCCATTGCAGCAATTACAGCTGCAAGTCTCTTGGGGTATGTGTCTATAAGCTTGGCACATCTAGCCACCAGGATTTTTGGACATTCTTCAAGGCAAAACTGCTTCAGCTCCTTCAAGTTGGAGGGGTTCCACTGGTGTACAGCAATCTTTAAGTCATACCACAGATTCTCAATTGGATTGAGGTCTGGACTTTGATTCGACAATGTTTCCCCTTAAACCACTTGGTTGTTGCTTTTACAATATGCTTAGGGTCATTATCCTGCTTGTCCTGCTGGAAGGTGAACTTCCGTCCCAGGCTCAAATCTCTGGAAGACTGAAACAGGTTTCCCTCAAGAATAACCATGCATTTAGCGCCATCCATCATTCCTTCAATTCTGACCAGTTTCCCAGTACCTGCCGATGGAAAAACTGCCACCACCATGCTTCACATTGGGGATGGTGTTCTTGGGGTAATAACGTTTTCCTTGATGGACAAAAAGCTACATTTTAGTCTCATCTGACCAGAGTTCCTTCTTCCATATGTTTGGGGAGTCTCCCACAGTATCTTATTCCATATGTTTGGGGAGTCTCTGGTGAACAGGTCAGGATTCCATAGCCGCAGGCAGAACAGTTGAAACTGGAGCAGCAGCACGGCCAGGTGGCCTGGGGACAGCAAGAAGGCATCATGCCAGGTAGTCCTGAGGCATGGTCCAAGGGCTCAGGCCCTAAGAGAGAGAGAAAGAAAGCGAGAAAGAGCGAATTAGAGAGAGCATACTTAAATTTACACAGGACACAGAATAAGACAGGAGAAGTACTCCAGATATAACAAACTGACCCTAGCCCCCCAACACATAAATATAAATGCAGCATAAATACTGGAGGCTGAGACAGGAGGGGTCAGGAGACAGTGTGGCCCCATCCTATGATACCACCGGACAGGGTCAAACAGGAAGGATATAACCCCACCCACTTTGCCAAAGCATAGCCCCCACACCATTAGAGGGATATCTTCAACCACCAACTTACCATCCTGAGACAAGGCTGAGTATGGCCCACAAAGATCTCCACCACGGCACAACCCAAGGGGGGGCGCCAACCCAGACAGGAAGATCACATCAGTGACTTAATACATTTTTCTGCATAATTTTTGGACAGAAAGTTTCAGATTTTTGCAATGTTACGTAGATGGAAAAAAGCTGTCCTTGAAACTGTCTTGATATGTTCGTCAAAAGAGAGTTCAGGGTCCAGAGTAACGCAGAGGTCCTTCACAGTTTTGTTTGAGACAACTGTACAACCATTAAGATTAATTGTCAGATTCAACTGAATATCTCTTTGTTTCTTGGGACCTAGAACAAGCATCTCTGTTTTGTTCAAGTTTAAAAGTAGAAAGTTTGCAGCCATCCACTTCCTTATGTCTGAGACACAGGCTTCTAGCGAGGGCAATTTTGGGGCTTCACCATGTTCCATTTAAATGTACAGCTGTGTGTCATCCGCATCGCAGTGAAAGTTAACATTATGTTTTCGAATGACATCCCCAATAAGTAAAATATATAGTCCGAGGACAAGCCATTCACAGAGACAAACTGATATCTTTCCGATATCAGTTTTTTGGAAGAAAAAAACCTTCCTATAGTAAACGGGATATTTTGTCAGAACAAGATGCTAGAATATGCATATAATTGACAGCTTATGATAGAAAACACTCTAAAGTTTCCAAAACTTTAAAAATATTGTCTGTAAGTATAACAGAACTGATATTGCAGGCGAAAGCCTGAGAAAAATCCAATCTGGAAGTGACTCATCTTTTGAAAGCTCTGCGTTCCAATGCCTCCCTATTGAGCAGTGAATGGGCTATCAACCAGAATACTTTTTCTCCGTATTCCCCAAGGTGTCTACAGCATTGTGACGTAGTTTTACGCATTTATGTTGAAGAATACCCGTAAGCTGCTACATTGCGCAAGTGGTCACCTGATGGCTCTCAGAGTGATTCTCGAGTAAAATACAGAGGTAGCCATTATTCCAATTGGTCCTACTGAAAAAACAATTGTCCCGGTGGATATATTAACGAACAGATATTTGAAAAACACCTTGAGGATTGATTATAAACAACGTTTGCCATGTTTCTGTCGATATTATGGAGCTAATTTGGAATATTTTTCGGTGTTTTCGTGACTGCAATTTCCGGCGATTTCTCAGCCAAATGTGAAGAACAAACGGAGCTTGTTCTTCACAGTCCTATCTGGTGCATAGACACAAAGACAGAAGACAACCACCCACAAAACCAAACACAAAACAGGCTACCTAAATATGGTTCCCAATCAGAGACAATGACAAACACCTGCCTCTGATTGAGAACCATATTAGGCCAAACAACAAATCCAACATAGAATGCCCACTCAGCTCATGTCCTGACCAACAGTAAAACAAAGAAAACACAAAGAACTATGGTCAGAACGTGACAGTACCCCCCCCAACAAGGTACAGACTCCTGCCGCAAAACCTGAACCTATAGGGGAGGGTCTGGGTGGGCATCTGTCCGCGGTGGCTGCTCTGGCGCAGGGCGTGGACCCCACTCCACCATAGTCTTTGTCGGATTTAGTGTCCTCCTAGGAACGCCGACCCTCGCCACCAACCTTGAACTGGCAACCCTACTAAAGGGCCCCACTGGACTAAACAAACTCCTCCGGACTGAGGGGCAGCTCAGGACCGAGGGGCAGCTCAGGACCGAGGGGCAACTCAGGACCGAGGGGCAGCTCAGGACCGAGGGGCAGCTCAGGACCGAGGGGTAGCTCAGGACCGAGGGGTAGCTCAGGACCGAGGGGTGGCTCAGGACCGAGGGGTAGCTCAGGACCGAGGGTTAGCTCAGGACCGAGAGTTAGCTAAGGACCGAGAGATAGCTCAGGACTGAGAGATAGCTCAGGCTGGTTGACGGCTCTGGCAGCTTCTGGCTGACTGACGGCTCTGGCAGCTCCTGGCTGACTGACGGCTCTGGCAGATCCTGACTGAATGGTGGTTCAGGCAGATCCTGGCTGAATGGCTGTTCCGGCGGATCCTGGCTGACTGGCGGCTCGGTCGGATCCTGGCTGACTGGCAGCTCTGGCGGATCCTGGCAGACTGGCGGCTCTGGCGGATCCTGGCAGACTGGCGGCTCCTGGCAGACTGGCGGCTCTGGAGGCTCCTTGCAGACTGGCGGCTCTGGTGGCTCCTTGCAGACTGGTGGCTCTGGCGGCTCCTGGCTGACTGGCGGCTCCTGGCTGACTGGTCGGCTCTGGCGGCTCCTGGATGACTGGCGGCTCTGGCGGCTCCTGGCTGACTGGCGGCTCTGGCGGCTCCTGGCTGATTGGCGTCTCTGGCGGCCCCTGGCTGACTGGCGGCTCTGGCGGCTCCTTGAAGACTGGCGGCTCCTTGCAGACTGGAGGCTCTGGCGGCTCAGGACAGACGGGAGACTCTAGCGGCTCTGGACAGATGGGAGACTCTAGCAGCTCTGGACATGCGGGAGACTCTAGCAGCTCTGGACAGGCGGGAGACTCTAGCAGCTCTGGACAGGCGGGAGACTCTAGCAGCTCTGGACAGGCGGGAGACTCTAGCAGCTCTGGACAGGCGGGAGATAATAGCAGCTCTGGACAGATGGGAGAATCTGGAGGCGCTGGAGAGGAGGAAGGCTCTAGTAGCGCTGGACAGGCGGGAGCTCCTGTAGACAAAGGACGAGAGACAGCCTGGTGCGGGAGGCTACTGGAGTACTGGAGATCTTGAGAGCAGGGCTGCCACCATCCGCCCTGGCTGGATCTTCACCCTAGCCCGGCAGATGTGGGGAGCTGGGATGTAGCTCACCCGGCTAAGCACTCGTACTGGGGAAACTGTGCGTTCCACCGCATAACACGGTGGCTGACCAGTACAACGCCCGCCACGGTTAGCACGGCTAGGAGCACTGTAGCGCTGAGCTGGCACAGGACGTGCAGGGCTAGGGAGGTGCACAGGAGGCCTGGTGCGTGAGGCTGGCACAGTCTTAACCAGACGGCTAGCACGCACCTCAGGACGAGTGCCGTGCATACTGCGCCAAACCGACAGCTCTCTCTCTTCACTCTCCTCCAATTTTATCAACAACTCCTCAAATGTTTCATAATCTCCCCTCCATTCACTCTCCTCCAATTTGTCCAATAACTCCTCCACATTCTCAGACGCACACCTCAACTTCGCCGACTGCTCTGATTCCATCCTTGGCTCCTCAAGCATAAACAGGGGGAGTTGGCTCAGGTCTGACTCCTGACTCTGCCACACTCTCCCTGGGCCTCCCCCAAAGACATTTTTGGGGCTGCCTTTCGGGCTTCCAGCCGCTCTGCCGTGCTAGCTCCAAATAATGCCGCCTCTCTGCTTTTGCTGCCTCCAGCTCTGCTTTGGGGCGACGATATTCCCCTGGCTCTGCCCAGGGACCTTTTCCGTCCAACTCGTCTTCCCATGTCCATTCCTCCTTCTTGCGCTGCTCCTGCTGCCGCTGCCTGTTACCACGCTGCTTGGTCCTGTTGTGGTGGGTGGTTCTGTAACGGTTTTCTTCCATTGAAGGAGAGGAGGATCAAAATGCAGCGTTGTTTGTGTTAACCAGTTTAATAAAGACAATAAACATGAACACTACAAAATACCAAAATGTGAAAAACCGAAACAGTCCTATCTGGTGCAAAGACACAAAGACAGAAGACAACCACCCACAAAACCCAACACAAAACAGGCTACCTAAACATGGTTCCCAATCAGAGACAATGACAAACACCTGCCTCTTATTGAGAACCATATCAGGCCAAAGAACAAACCCAACATAGAAACACAAAACATAGAATGCCCACTCAGCTCACATCCTGACCAACACTAAAACAAAGAAAACACAAAAGAACTATGGTCAGAACGTGACACATGGTACCGGTACTGTCTTTCCAAGCTAGTCGGAAGACTTCCAGTTTGGTATGGCGCCATTTCCGTTCCAATTTTCTGGAAGCTTGCTTTAGAGCTTGGGTATTTTCTGTATACCAGCGAGCAAGTTTCTTATGAGAAATGTTTTTAGTTTTTAGGGGTGCAGCTGCATCCAGGGTATTGCGCAAGGTTAAATGTAGTTCCTCAGTTAGGTGGTTAACTGATTTTTGTCCTCTGACGTCCTTGGGTAGGCAGAGGGAGTCTGGAAGGGCATCAAGAAATCTTTGTGTTGTCTGTGAATTTATAGTATGACTTTTGATGCTCCTTGGTTGGGGTCTGAGCAGATTATTTGTTGCAATTGCAAACGTAATAAAGTGGTGGTCCGATAGTCCAGGATTATGAGGAAAAACATTAAGATCCACAACATTTATTCCATTGGACAAAACTAGGTCCAGAGTATGACTGTGACAGTGAGTAGGGCCAGAGACATGTTGGACAAAACATGAGTTGATGATGGCTCCGAAAGCCTTTTGGAGTGGGTCTGTGGACTTTTCAATGTGAATATTAAAGTCACCAAAAATTTGAATATTATCTGCTATGACTACAAGGTCCGATAGGAATTCAGGGAACTCAATGAGGAATGCTGTATATGGCCCAGGAGGCCTGTAAACAGTAGCTATAAAAAGTGATTGAGTAGGCTGCATAGATTTCATGACTAGAAGCTCAAAAGACGAAAATGTCATTTGTTTTTTGTAAATTTAAATTTGCTATCGTAAATGTTAGCAAAACTTCCGCCTTTACGGGATGCACGGGGGATATGGTCACTAGTGTAACCAGGAGGTGAGGCCTCATTGAACAACGTAAATTCATCAGGCTTAAGCCATGTTTCAGTCAGGCCAATCACATCAAGATTATGATCAGTGATTAGGTCATTGACTATAATTGCCTTTGAAGTAAGGAATCTAATATTAAGTGGCCATATTTTGAGAGGTGAGGTATCACAATCTCTTTCAACAATGACAGGAATGGAGGAGGTCTTTATCCTAGTGAGATTGCTAAGGCGAACATCGCCATGTTTATTTTTGCCCAACCCAGATCGAGGCACAGACACAGTCTCAATGGGGATAGCTGAGCTGACTACACTGACTGTGCTAGTGGCAGACTCCACTATGCTGGCAGGCTGGCTAACAGCCTGCTGCCTCGCCAGCACCCTATTTCATTGTGTAGCTAGAGGAGTTATAGAGCCCTGTCTATGTTGGTAGATAAGATGAGAGCTCCCCTCCAGCTAGGATGGAGTCCGTCACTGCTCAGCAGGCCAGGCTTGGTCCTGTTTGTGGGTGAGTCCCAGAAAGAGGGCCAATTATCTACAAGTTCTATATTTTGGGGAGGGGCAGAAAACAGTTTTCAACCAGCGATTGAGTTGTGAGACTTCTGTAGAGCTCATCACTCCCCTTAACTGGGAGGGGGCCAGAGACAATTACCCGATGCCGACACATCTTTCTAGCTGATTTACACGCTGAAGCTATGTTGCACTTGGTGACCTCTGACTGTTTCATCCTAACATCGTTGGTGCCGACGTGGATAACAATATCTCTATACTCTCTACACTCGCCAGTTTTAGCTTTAGCCAGCACCATCTTCAGATTAGCCTTAACGTCGGTAGCCCTGCCCCCTGGTAAACAGTGTATGATCACTGGATGATTCGTTTTAAGTCTAATACTGCAGGTAATGGAGTCGCCAATGACTAGGGTTTTCAATTTGTCAGAGCTAATGGTGGGAAGCTTCGGCGTCTCAGACCCCGTAATGGGAGGAATAGAGACGAGAAGGCTCGGCCTCAGACTCCGACTCAATGCTTAATGGGGAATACCGGATGAAAGTTTCTGTCGGCTGAATGAGCGACACCGGTTGAGAAATTCTACAGCATTTCCCTCCAGAACCCATGAGAAAGTTGTCCGGCTGCGGGAACCGTGCGAGGGGATTTATACTAACGTTACTGTCTGTTTTACTGGTGGTACAGACGCTGTTTCATTCTTTCCTACACTGAAATTACCCTTGCCTAACGACTGCGTCTGAAGCTGGGCTTGCAGCACAGCTATCCTCGCCGTAAGGCGATCGTTCTCCTGTAGCTGATTCATAGTAAAGACTGGGTCATAGTCAGGACTCGGTCATAGTCAGGACTGGGTCATAGTCAGGACTGGGTCATAGTAGATGGGTCATAGTAGATGGGTCATAGTAGTTGGGTCATAGTCAGGACTGGCTCATAGTATATGGGTCATAGTAGATGGGTCATATTCAGGACTAGGTCATAGTAGCTGAGTCATAGTAGATGGGTCATAGTAGATGAGTCATATTAGATGAGTCATATTCAGGACTGGGTCATAGTAGATGGGTCATAGTAGATGGGTCATATTCAGGACTGGGTCATAATAGATGGGTCATAGTAGATGGGTCATATTAGATGGGTCATATTCAGACTGGGTCATAGTAGATGGGTCATATTCAGGACTGAGTCATAGTAGATGGGTGATATTCAGGACTGGGTCATAGTAGCTGGGTCAAAGTAGCTGGGTCATAGTAGATGGGTCATAGTCAGGACTGGGTCATAGTAGATGGGTCATAGTCAGGACTGGGTTATAGTAGATGGGTCATAGTCAGGTCTGGGTCATAGTCAGGTCTGGGTCATAGTCAGGACTGGGTCATAGTAGATGGGTCATAGTAGATGGGTCATAGTCAGGACTGGGTCATAGTAGATGGGTCATAGTCAGGACTGGGTTATAGTAGATGGGTCATAGTCAGGTCTGGGTCATAGTCAGGACTGGGTCATAGTCAGGCCAGGGTCATAGTAGATGGGTCATAGTCAGGACTGGGTCATAGTAGCTGGGTCATAGTAGATGGGTCATATTCAGGACTGGGTCATAGTAGATGGGTCATAGTCAGGTCTCGGTCAATGTAGATGGGTCATAGTAGATGGGTCATGGCCAGGACTGGGTCATAGTCCGGACTGGGTCATAGTAGCTGGGTCATAGTCAGGACTGGGTAATAGTAACTGGGTCAGAGTAGCTGGGTCATAGTCAAGACTGGGTCATAGTCAGGACAGGGTCATAGTAGATGGGTCATTGTCAGGACTGGGTCATAGAAGATGGGTCATATTCAGGACTGGGTCATAGTAGATGGGTCATAGTCAAGACTGGGTCATAGTAGCTGGATCATAGTTGCTGGGTCAGAGTAGATGGGTCATAGTCAAGACTGGGTCATAGTAGCTGGGTCATAGTCAAGACTGGGTCATAGTAGATGGGTCATAGTCAAGACTGGGTCAGAGTAGCTTGGTCATAGTCATTGCTGGGTCATATTCAGGACTGCGTCATAGTAACTGGGTCATAGTAGCTGGGTCATAGTCAAGACTGGGTCATAGTAGATGGGTCATAGTCAAGACTGGGTCATAGTAGATGGGTCATATTCAGGACTGGGTCAAAGTAGAATGGTCATAGTAGATGGGTCATTTTCAGACTGGGTCATAGTAGATGGGTCATATTCAGGACTGGGTCATAGTAGCTGGGTCATAGTAGATGGTTCATGTTAGATGGGTCATAGTAGATGGGTCATAGTAGAGTGGTCATAGTAGATGGTTCATAGTCAGGACTGGGTCATAGTCCGGACTGGGCCATAGTAGATGGGTCATGGTCAGGACTGGGTCATAGTCCGGACTGGGTCATAGTAACTGGGTCAGAGTAGCTGGGTCAGAGTCAGGACAGGGTCATAGTAGATGGGTCATTGTCAGGACTGAGTCATAGTAGATGGGTCACATTCAGGACTAGGTGATAGTAGAGGGGTCATAGTAGATTGGTCATAGTCAAGACTGGATCATAGTAGCTGGGTCGTAGTAGCTGGGTCAGAGTAGAATGGTCATAGTCAAGACTGGGTCATAGTAGCTGGGTCATAGTCAAGACTGGGTCATAGTTGCTGGGTCAAAGTCAAGACTGGGTCATAGTAGATGGGTCATAGTCAAGACTGGGTCAGAGTAGTTGGGTCATAGTCATGGCTGGTTCATATTCAGGACTGGGTCATAGTAACTGGGTCATAGTAGCTGGGTCATAGTCAAGACTGGGTCATAGTAGATGGGTCATAGTCAAGACTGGTTTAGTTTAGATGGGTCATAGTCAGGACTGGGTCCTAGTAGATGGGTCATAGTCAGGACTGGGTCATAGTAGATGGGTCATAGTCAGGACTGGGTCATAGTCAAGACTGGGTCATAGTAGATGGGTAATAGTAGATGAGTCATAGTCAGGACTGGGTCCTAGTAGATGGGTCATAGTCAGGACTGGGTAATAGTAACTGGGTCAGACTAGCTGGGTCATAGTCAGGACTGGGTCATAGTCAGGACAGGGTCATAGTAGATGGGTCATATTCAGGACTAGGTGATAGTAGAGGGGTCATAGTAGATTGGTCATAGTCAAGATTGGATCATAGTAGCTGGGTCGTAGTAGCTGGGTCAGAGTAGAATGGTCATAGTCAAGACTGGGTCATAGTAGCAGGGTCATAGTCAAGACTGGGTCATAGTAGCTGGGTCATAGTCAAGACTGGGTCATAGTAGATGGGTCATAGTCATGGCTGATTCATATTCAGGACTGGGTCATAGTAACTGGGTCATAGTAGCTGGGTCATAGTCAAGACTGGGTCATAGTAGATGGGTCATAGTCAAGACTGGTTTAGTTTAGATGGGTCATAGTCAGGACTGGGTCCTAGTATATGGGTCATAGTCAGGACTGGGTCATAGTAGATGGGTCATAGTCAGGACTGGGTCATAGTCAAGACTGGGTCATAGTAGATGGGTAATAGTAGATGAGTCATAGTCAGGACTGGGTCCTAGTAGATGGGTCATAGTCAGGACTGGGTCATAGTAACTGGGTCATAGTCAGGACTGGGTCATAGTCAAGATTGGGTCATAGTAGATGGGTAATAGTAGATGAGTCATAGTCAGGACTGGGTTATAATAGATGGGTCATAGTCAGGACTGGGTCATATTCAGGACAGGGTCATAGTCAGGACTGAGTCTTAGTAACTGGGTCATATTCAGACTGGGTCAAAGTAGATGGGTCATAGTCATGACTGGGTCATAGTCAGGAATGGCTCACAGTAGCTGGGTCATAGTCAGGACTGGGTCATAGTCAGGAATGGGTCATAGTGGCTGTGTCATAGTAGATCTGTCATAGTACCTGGGTCATAGTAGATGGGTCATAGTCAGGACAGGGTCATAGTAGATGGGTCATAGTAGATGGGTCATAGTCAGGACTGGGTCATAGTAGCTGGGTCATAGTCAGGACTGGGTCATAATAGATGGGTCATAGTAGATGGGTCATATTCAGGACTGGGTCACAGTAGATGGTTCATAGTTAGGACTGGTTCATAGTAGTTGGGTCATAGTCAGGACTGGGTCATAGTCAGGACTGGGTCATAGTAGATGGGTCATAGTAGATCGGCCATAGTAGCTGGGTCAAATTCAGGACTGGGTCACAGTAGATGGGTCATAGTTAGGACTGGGTCATAGTAGATGGGTCATAGTCAGGACTGGGTCATAGTCAGGACTGGGTCACAGTAGATGGGTCATAGTAGCTGGGTCATAGTAGATGGGTCATAGTCAGGACTGGATCATAGTAGATGGGTCATAGTCAAGACTGGGTCATAGTCAAGACTGGGTCATAGTCAAGACTTGGTCATAGTCAGGACTTGGTCATAGTAGCTGGGTCATAGTTGCTGGGTCAGAGTAGATGGGTCATAGTCAAGACTGGGTCATAGTAGCTGGGTCATAGTCAAGACTGGGTCATAGTAGATGGGTCATAGTCAAGACTGGGTCAGAGTAGCTTGGTCATAGTCATTGCTGGGTCATATTCAGGACTGCGTCATAGTAACTGGGTCATAGTAGCTGGGTCATAGTCAAGACTGGGTCATAGTAGATGGGTCATAGTCAAGACTGGGTCAGAGTAGTTGGGTCATAGTCATGGCTGGTTCATATTCAGGACTGGGTCATAGTCCGGACTGGGTCATAGTAGGTGGGTCATAGTCAGGACTGGGTAATAGTAACTGGGTCAGACTAGCTGGGTCATAGTCAGGACTGGGTCATAGTCAGGACAGGGTCATAGTAGATGGGTCATTGTCAGGACTGAGTCATAGTAGATGGGTCATATTCAGGACTAGGTGATAGTAGAGGGGTCATAGTAGATTGGTCATAGTCAAGACTGGATTATAGTAGCTGGGTCGTAGTAGCTGGGTCAGAGTAGAATGGTCATAGTCAAGAGTGGGTCATAGTAGCAGGGTCATAGTCAAGACTGGGTCATAGTAGCTGGGTCATAGTCAAGACTGGGTCATAGTAGATGGGTCATAGTCATGGCTGATTCATATTCAGGACTGGGTCATAGTAACTGGGTCATAGTAGCTGGGTCATAGTCAAGACTGGGTCATAGTAGATGGGTCATAGTCAAGACTGGTTTAGTGTAGATGGGTCATAGTCAGGACTGGGTCCTAGTAGATGGGTCATAGTCAGGACTGGGTCATAGTAGATGGGTCATAGTCAGGACTGGGTCATAGTCAAGACTGGGTCATAGTAGATGAGTCATAGTCAGGACTGGGTCCTAGTAGATGGGTCATAGTCAGGACTGGGTCATAGTAACTGGGTCATAGTCAGGACTGGGTCAAAGTCAAGATTGGGTCATAGTAGATGGGTAATAGTAGATGAGTCATAGTCAGGACTGGGTTATAATAGATGGGTCATAGTCATGACTGGGTCATAGTCAGGAATGGCTCACAGTAGCTGGGTCATAGTCAGGACTGGGTCATAGTCAGGAATGGGTCATAGTGGCTGTGTCATAGTAGAACTGTCATAGTACCTGTGTCATAGTCGATGGGTCATATTCAGGACTGGGTCACAGTAGATGGGTCATAGTTAGGACTGGTTCATAGTAGATGGGTCATAGTCAGGACTGGGTCATAGTCAGGACTGGGTCATAGTAGATGGGTCATAGTAGATCGGCCATAGTAGCTGGGTCATATTCAGGACTGGGTCACAGTAGATGGGTCATAGTTAGGACTGGGTCATAGTAGACGGGTCATAGTCAGGACTGGGTCAAAATCAGGACTGGGTCACAGTAGATGGGTCATAGTAGCTGGGTCATAGTAGATGGGTCATAGTCAGGACTGGATCATAGTAGATGGGTCATAGTCAAGACTGGGTCATAGTCAAGACTGGGTCATAGTCAAGACTTGGTCATAGTCAGGACTTGGTCATAGTAGCTGGGTCATAGTAGATGGGTCAGAGTCAGGACTGGATCATAGTAGATGGGTCATAGTCAGGACTGGGTCATAGTAGATGGGTCATAGTAGATGAGTCATAGTAAGTACGGGGTCATAGTAAGTACTGGGTCATAGTAAGTACTGGGTCATAGTAAGTACTGGGTCATAGTAGCTGGGTCATCGTAGCTGGGCCATCGTAGCTTGGTCATTGTCAGGACTGGGTCATAGTCAGGACTGGGTCATAGTCAGGACTGGGTCATAGTAGCTGGGTCATAGTCAGGACTGGGTCATAGTAGATGGGTCATAGTCAGGACTGGGTCACAGTAGATGGGTCATAGTCAGGACTGGGTCACAGTAGATGGGTCACAGTAGATGGGTCATAGTACATGGGTCATAGTCAGGACTGGGTCATAGTCAGAACTGGGTCATAGTCAGGACCGGGTCATAGTAGCTGGGTCATAGTGGATGGGTCATAGTCAGGACTGGGTCATAGTAGATGGGTCTTAGTCAGGACTGGGTCATAGTAGATGGGTCACAGTACATGGGTCATAGTACATGGGTCATAGTCAGGACTGGGTCATAGTCAGGACTGGTTCATAGTCAGGACTGGGTCACATTAGATGGGTCATAGTCAGGACTGGGTCATAGTAGCTGTGTCATAGTAGATGGGTCATAGTCAGGACTGGATCATAGTAGCTGGGTCATAGTACCTGGGCCATAGTCAGGACTGGGTAACAGTAGATGGGTCACAGTTATTGGGTCACAGTAGATGGGTCATAGTAGATGGGTCATAGTCAGGACAGGATCATAGTAGATGGGTCATAGTAGATGGGTCATAGTCAGGACTGGGTCATAGTAGATGGGTCATAGTCAGGACTGGGTCATAGTAGCTGGGTCATAGTCAGGACTGGGTCATAATAGATGGGTCATAGTAGATGGGTCATAGTCAGGACTGGGTCATAGTAGATGGGTCATAGTCAGGACTGGGTCATAGTAGATGGGTCATAGTCAAGACTGGGTCATAGTCAAGACTGGGCCATAGTAAGGACTGGGTCATAGTCGATGGGTCATAGTAGATGGATCATAGTAGATGGGTCATAGTCAGGACTGGGTCATAGTCAGAACTGGGTCATAGTCAGGACTGGGTCATAGTCAGGACTGGGTCATAGTAGATGGGTCATAGTCAGGACTGGGTCATAGTAGCTGGGTCATAGTCAGGACTGGGTCATAGTAGCTGGGTCATAGTCAGGACTGGGTCATTGTAGATGCGTCATTTTAGATGGGTCATAGTCAGGACTGGATCATAGTAGCTGGGTCATAGTACCTGGGTCATAGTCAGGACTGGGTAACAGTAGATGGGTCACAGTTATTGGGTCACAGTAGATGGGTCATAGTAGATGGGTCATAGTCAGGACAGGGTCATAGTAGATGGGTCATAGTAGATGGGTCATAGTCAGGACTGGGTCATAGTAGCTGGGTCATAGTCAGGACTGGGTCATAATAGATGGGTCATAGTAGATGGGTCATAGTCAGGACTGGGTCATAGTAGATGGGTCATAGTCAGGACTTGGTCATAGTAGATGGGTCATAGTCAAGACTGGGTCTTAGTCAAGACTGGGTCATAGTCAAGACTGGGTCATAGTCAGGACTGGGTCATAGTCTATGGGTCATAGTAGATGGATCATAGTAGATGGGTCATAGTCAGGACTGGGTCATAGTCAGAACTGGGTCATAGTCAGGACTGGGTCATAGTCAGGACTGGGTCATAGTAGATGGGTCATAGTCAGGACTGGGTCATAGTAGCTGGGTCATAGTCAGGACTGGGTCACAGTAGCTGGGTCATAGTCAGGACTGGGTCATTGTAGATGGGTCATTGTAGATGGGTAATTGTAGATGGGTCAAAGTCAGGACTGAGTCATAGTAGATGGGTCATAGTAGATGGGTCATAGTCAGGACTGGGTCATAGTAGATGGGTCATAGTAGATGAGTCATAGTAAGTACGGGGTCATAGTAAGTACTGGGTCATAGTAGCTGGGTCATCGTAGCTGGGCCATCGTAGCTGGGTCATAGTCAGGACTGGGTCATAGTCAGGACTGGGTCATAGTCAGGACTGGGTCATAGTAGGTGGGTCATAGTAGATGCGTCATAGTCAGGACTGGGTCATAGTAGATGGGTCATAGTCAGGACTGGGTCACAGTAGATGGGTCATAGTCAGGACTGGGTCACAGTAGATGGGTCACAGTAGATGGGTCATAGTCAGGACTGGGTCATAGTAGATGGGTCATAGTCAGGACTGGGTCATAGTAGATGGGTCATAGTCAGGACTGGGTCACAGTAGATCGTTCACAGTAGATGGGTCATAGTCAGGACTGGCTAATAGTACATGGGTCATAGTCAGGACTGGGTCATAGTCAGGACTGGGTCATAGTCAGGACTGGGTCACATTAGATGGGTCATAGTCAGGACTGGGTCATAGTAGCTGTGTCATAGTAGATGGGTCATAGTCAGGACTGGATCATAGTAGCTGGGTCATAGTACCTGGGTCATAGTCAGGACTGGGTAACAGTAGATGGGTCACAGTTATTGGGTCACAGTAGATGGGTCATAGTAGATGGGTCATAGTCAGGACTGGGTCATAGTAGATGGGTCATAGTAGATGGGTCATAGTCAGGACTGGGTCATAGTAGATGGGTCATAGTAGATGAGTCATAGTAAGTACGGGGTCATAGTAAGTACTGGGTCATAGTAAGTACTGGGTCATAGTAAGTACTGGGTCATAGTAGCTGGGTCATCGTAGCTGGGCCATCGTAGCTTGGTCATAGTCAGGACTGGGTCATAGTCAGGACTGGGTCATAGTCAGGACTGGGTCATAGTCAGGACTGGGTCATAGTAGCTGGGTCATAGTCAGGACTGGGTCATAGTAGATGGGTCATAGTCAGGACTGGGTCACAGTAGATGGGTCATAGTCAGGACTGGGTCTCAGTAGATGGGTCACAGTAGATGGGTCATAGTACATGGGTCATAGTCAGGACTGGGTCATAGTCAGAACTGGGTCATAGTCAGGACCGGGTCATAGTAGCTGGGTCATAGTGGATGGGTCATAGTCAGGACTGGGTCATAGTAGATGGGTCATAGTCAGGACTGGGTCATAGTAGATGGGTCACAGTACATGGGTCATAGTACATGGGTCATAGTCAGGACTGGGTCATAGTCAGGACTGGTTCATAGTCAGGACTGGGTCACATTAGATGGGTCATAGTCAGGACTGGGTCATAGTAGCTGTGTCATAGTAGATGGGTCATAGTCAGGACTGGATCATAGTAGCTGGGTCATAGTACCTGGGTCATAGTCAGGACTGGGTAACAGTAGATGGGTCACAGTTATTGGGTCACAGTAGATGGGTCATAGTAGATGGGTCATAGTCAGGACAGAGTCATAGTAAATGGGTCATAGTAGATGGGTCATAGTCAGGACTGGGTCATAGTAGCTGGGTCATAGTCAGGACTGGGTCATAATAGATGGGTCATAGTAGATGGGTCATAGTCAGGACTGGGTCATAGTAGATGGGTCATAGTCAGGACTGGGTCATAGTAGATGGGTCATAGTCAAGACTGGGTCATAGTCAAGACTGGGCCATAGTAAGGACTGGGTCATAGTCGATGGGTCATAGTAGATGGATCATAGTAGATGGGTCATATTCAGGACTGGGTCATAGTCAGAACTGGGTCATAGTCAGGACTGGGTCATAGTCAGGACTGGGTCATAGTAGATGGGTCATAGTCAGGACTGGGTCATAGTAGCTGGGTCATAGTCAGGACTGGGTCATAGTAGCTGGGTCATAGTCAGGACTGGGTCATTGTAGATGCGTCATTTTAGATGGGTCATAGTCAGGACTGGATCATAGTAGCTGGGTCATAGTACCTGGGTCATAGTCAGGACTGGGTAACAGTAGATGGGTCACAGTTATTGGGTCACAGTAGATGGGTCATAGTAGATGGGTCATAGTCAGGACAGGGTCATAGTAGATAGGTCATAGTAGATGGGTCATAGTCAGGACTGGGTCATAGTAGCTGGGTCATAGTCAGGACTGGGTCATAATAGATGGGTCATAGTAGATGGGTCATAGTCAGGACTGGGTCATAGTAGATGGGTCATAGTCAGGACTTGGTCATAGTAGATGGGTCATAGTCAAGACTGGGTCTTAGTCAAGACTGGGTCATAGTCAAGACTGGGTCATAGTCAGGACTGGGTCATAGTCTATGGGTCATAGTAGATGGATCATAGTAGATGGGTCATAGTCAGGACTGGGTCATAGTCAGAACTGGGTCATAGTCAGGACTGGGTCATAGTCAGGACTGGGTCATAGTAGATGGGTCATAGTCAGGACTGGGTCATAGTAGCTGGGTCATAGTCAGGACTGGGTCATAGTAGCTGGGTCATAGTCAGGACTGGGTCATTGTAGATGGGTCATTGTAGATGGGTAATTGTAGATGGGTCAAAGTCAGGACTGAGTCATAGTAGATGGGTCATAGTAGATGGGTCATAGTCAGGACTGGGTCATAGTAGATGGGTCATAGTAGATGAGTCATAGTAAGTACGGGGTCATAGTAAGTACTGGGTCATAGTAGCTGGGTCATCGTAGCTGGGCCATCGTAGCTGGGTCATAGTCAGGACTGGGTCATAGTCAGGTCTGGGTCATCGTCAGGTCTGGGTCATAGTCAGGTCTGGGTCATAGTCAGTTCTGGGTCATAGTCAGGTCTGGGTCATAGTCAGGTCTGGGTCATAGTCAGGACTTGGTCATAGTCAGGACTGGGTCATAGTAGCTGGTTCATAGTCAGGACTGGATCATAGTAGATGGGTCATAGTCAGGACTGGGTCATAGTCGATGGGTCATAGTAGATGGGTCATAGTCAGGACTGGGTCATAGTCAGGACTGGGTCATAGTCAGGACTGGGTCATAGTAGATGGGTCATAGTCAGGACTGGGTCATAGTAGCTGGGTTATAGTCAAGACTGGGTCATAGTAGATGGGTCTTAGTCAGGACTGGGTCATAGTAGATGGGTCATAGTCAGGACTGGGTCATAGTAGATGGGTAATAGTCAGGACTGGGTCATAGTCAGGACTGGGTCATAGTCAGGACTGTGTCATAGTAGCTGGGTCATAGTAGCTGGGTCATAGTAGATGGGTCATAGTAGATGGGTCATAGTAGATGGGTCATTTTCAGGACTGGGTCATAGCAGATGGGTCATAGTCAGGACTGGGTCACATTGGATGGGTCATAGTAGATCGGTCATAGTAGATGGGTCATAGTAGCTTGGTCATAGTCAGGACTGGGTCATAGTAGATGGGTCATAGTAGATGGGTCATAGTAGATGGGTCATATTCAGGACTGGGTCATAGCAGATGGGTCATAGTCAGGACTGGGTCACAGTGGATGGTTCATAGTAGATGGGTCATATTAGCTGGGTCATAGTTAGGACTGGATCATAGTAGCTGGGTCATAGTCAGGACTGGGTCACAGTAGATGGGTCATAGTCAAGACAGGGTCATAGTCAAGACTGGGTCATAGTCAGGACTGGGTCATAGTCAGGACTGGGTCATAGTCAGGACTGGGTCATAGTAGATGGGTCAAATTCAGGACTGCGTCATAGTAGATGGGTCATAGTCAGGTCTGGGTCATAGTAGATGGGTCCTAGTAAGGACTGGGTCATAGTAGCTGGGTCATAGTCAGGACTGGGTCATAGTAGATGGGTCATAGTAAGTACTGGGTCATAGTAGCTAGGTCATAGTAGATGGGTCAAATTCAGGACTGGGTCATAGTAGATGGGTCATAGTCAGGACTGGGTCATAGTAGCTGGGTCATAGTCAGGACTGGGTCATAGTAGATGGGTCATAGTCAAGACTGGGTCATAGTAGATGGGTCATAGTAAATGGGTCATAGTCAGGACTGGGTCACAGTAGATGGGTCACAGTAGATGAGTCACAGTAGATGGGTCATAGTCAGGACTGGGTCATAGTAGCTGCGTCATAGTAGCTGCGTCATAGTAGCTGCGTCATAGTAGCTGCGTCATAGTAGATGGGTCATAGTAGATGGGTCATAGTCAGGACTGGGTCACAGTAGATGGGTCATAGTCAGGACTGGGTCATAGTATATGGGTCATAGTCAGGACTGGGTCATAGTAGATGGGTCATAGTAGATGGGTCATAGTAAGTACTGGGTCATAGTAGCTGGGTCATAGTAGATGGGTCATAGTCAGGACTGGGTCACAGTAGATGGGTCATAGTCAGGACAGGGTCATAGTAGATGGGTCATATTCAGGACTAGGTCATAGTAGATGGGTCATACTCAGGACTGGGTCATAGTAGATGGGTCATATTCAGGACTGGGTCATAGTAGATGGGTCATACTCAGGACTGGGTCATAGTAGATGGGTCATATTCAGGACGTGGTTATAGTAGCTTACAGCTCCAACAGGTCAACAGTTAGAGCCACATCCATAGGTAGATTGCACAGCATTAGTTGATATCGGAGTTTACTGATTTAACCTCCGTGCATTGTGTCTGTGTGTCTGTCTGTGTGTCTGTCTGTGTGTCTGTCTGTCTGTGTGTCTGTCTGTCTGTGTGTCTGTCTGTCTGTGTCTGTCTGTCTGTCTGTCTGTCTGTGTGTCTGTCTGTGTGTGTCTGTCTGTGTGTGTTTTTGTTTGTGTGTGCGTGCCTGCGTCAGTGTGTGTGTGTGTGTGTGTGTGTGTGTGTGTGTGTGTGTGTGTGTGTGTGTGTGTGTGTGTGTGTGTGTGTGTGTGTGATTGAATACAGGTGACTCATCTCTCTGCAGATGGCCATTTCAAGCCCACACTTCACAGCAATCTTTATTAGTCTCTCTCTTTCATTTGTTCATTTGTAAATCTCTGTGTCCCTCGCTCATTCATTCATTTGTAAATATCTCTCTGACCCTTGTTAATTCATTAATTTGTAAACCTCTGTCTCCCTCGTTCATTTGTAAATCTCTATCTCTCATTCAAAAGTTTATTGTAAAACTCTGTCTCTCGTTAATTAATTAATTTGCAATCTCTCTCTGTATCTCTCTTTCATTCGTTCGTTTGTAATTTCTGTCTCTCGTTCATTTGTAGATGAGAGAGAGAGAGAGAGAGACATTCCCTGCCTTCAAATTCATTACACATGCTGCCCTTCTCCTCCCCTGACCACTCAGAGTGGGTACAACTGCTCCTGCTCAGACAGTCTGGATTCACTTTACAGTAATAATTAACATGTTATTATCTATGCTTACCAAATGTTTTGTGATGCTAATAACTGTTCATGAATGTACATAGAACTGCATTGCAGAATAATACATGTTTTGTAGTGAAATATGATATGATGATGTTGTTGGTGTCTCTGCGATGGGTAATATATATATATAATTTTTGTTGATGTTGACACAGGTCTGTGAAAATAACATGACATGTGATACCTGAAGTATTTCTGAATGAGTTTCTGAATTAACATATCATTCATGTTCCATCACACACACACACACACACACACACACACACACACACAGCTGTCCCTGAATACACTGCATTAATATAGTAATTACCCCAGAGAGTCTCTTTGGGACCCTGAAGACCAGAGAGTCTCTTGGGTCCCTGAAGACCAGAGAATCTCTTGGGTCCCTGAAGACCGGAGAATCTCTTTGGGACCCTGAAGACGGAGAATCTCTTTGGGACCCTGAAGACCGGAGAATCTCTTTGGGACCCTGAAGACCGGAGAATCTCTTTGGGACCCTGAAGACCGGAGAATCTCTTTTGGACCCTGAAGACCGGAGAATCTCTTTGGGACCCTGAAGACCGGAGAATCTCTTTGGGACCCTGAAGACCGGAGAATCTCTTTGGGACCCTGAAGACCGGAGAATCTCTTTGGGTTAATGAAATAAGTTGGTAACAAGTTTATAATAGCAATAAGGCTCCTTAGGGGTTTATGATATATGGCTGTGTCTAGGCATTCCGTGTTGCGTTGTGCATAAGAACATCCCTTAGCCGTGGTATATTGGCCATGGACCACACATCCACGGGCCTTATTCCTTAAATATACAGTTCCATTCAAAAGTTTGGACACATCTACTCATTCAAGGGTTTTTCTTTATTTGTACTACTTTTCTACATTGTAGAACAATAATGAAGACATCAACACTATGAAATAACACATATGGAATCATGTAGTAACCAAAAAAGTGTTAAATAAATCTAAATCTATTTTAAATTTGAGATTCTTCAAAGTAGCCACCCTTTGACTTGATGACAGCTTTGCACACTCTTGGCATTCTCTCAACCAGCTTCACCTGGAATGCTTTTCCAACGGTCTTGAAGGAGTTCCCACATATGCTGAGCACTTGTTGGCTGCTATTCTTTCACTCTGCGGTCCAACTCATCCCAAACCATCTCAATTGGTTTGAGGTTGGGTCATTGTCCTGTTGAAAAACAAATGATTGTCCCACTAAGCGCACACCAGATGGGATGGTGTATCGCTGCAGAATGCTGTGTTAGCCATGCTGGTTAAGGGTGCCTTGATTTCTAAATAAATCACTGACAGTGTCACCAGCAAAGCACGCCGACACCATCACTCCTCCTCCTCCATGCTTCACGGTGGGAAACACATATGCGGAATCATCCATTCACCTACTTTGCGTCTCACAAAGACACGCCGATTGGACCCAAAATCTCAAATTTGGAATCATCAGACCAAAGGGCAGATTTCCACTGGCCGAATGTCCATTGCTCGTGTTTCTTGGCCCAAGCAAGTCTCTTCTTGTTATTGGTGTCCTTTAGTAGTGGTTTCTTTGCAGCAATTTGACCATAAAGGCCTGATTGTTCTCTAAACAGTTGTTGTTGAGATGTGTCAGATACTTGAACTCTGTGAAGCATTTATTTGGGCTGCAATCTGAGGTGTAGTTAATTGACGATTTCTGAGGCTGATAACTCTAATGCAGAGGAAATTCTGGGTGTTCCTTTCCTGTGGCGGTCCTCATGAGAGCCAGTTTCATCATAGCTCTTGATGGGTTTTGCTACTACTCTTGAAGAAACTTTCAAGTATTTTGACATTTTCCGGATTGACTGACTTTCGTGTCTTGAAGTAATGATGGACTGTCGTTTCTCTTTACTTATTTGAGCTGTTCTTGCCATAACATGGACTTGGTCGTTTACCGACTAGGGCTATCTTCTGTATATCACCCCCACTTTGTCACATTTTAACTGATTGGCTCAAAACATTAAGAAGGAAATAAATTCCACAAATTAACTTTTAACACGCCTGTTAATCGAAATGCATTCCAGGTGATTACCTCATGAAGCTGGTTGAGAGAATGCCAATAGTGTACAAAGCTGTCATCAAGGGTGGCCATTGAAAAATCTCAAGTCTCATATATATATTTTGATTTGTTTAACACTTTTTTGCTCATGTGTTATTTCATAGTTTTGATGTCTTCACTATTATTCTACAATGCAGAAAATAGTAAAAAATAAGTGAAAAAACCCTCGAATGAGTAGGTGTGTCCAAAAGTTTGACTGGCACTGTATGTATATACAGTTGAAGTCAGAAGTTTACATACACTTAGGTGTTTACATATACTTTCAACTTGTTTTTCAACCACTCCAAAAATGTCTTGTTAACAAACTATAGTTTTGGCAAGTCAGTTAGGACATCTACTTTGTGCATGACACAAGTCATGTTTCCAACAATTGTTTACAGTCAGATTATAAACACTAATAATTCACCCTATCACAATTCCAGTGAGTCAGAAGTGTACATACACCACGCAGCCATGGTGACGCAGCCGTCATACTGCTCAGAAAGGAGATGCGTTCTGTCTTCTAGAAATGAACGTACTTTGGTGCAAAAAGTGCAAATCAATCCCAGAACAACAGAAAAGGACCTTGTGAAGATGCTGGAGGAAACGGGTATATATGTGTCTATATTCACAGTAAAACGAGTCCTATATCGACAGAACCTGGAAGGCCGCTAAGCAAGGAAGAAGCCACTGCTCCAAAACCGCCATAAAAAAGCCAGACTACGGTTTGTAACTGCACATGGGGACATAGATCAAACTTTTTGGAGAAATGTCCTCTGGTCTGATGAAACAAAAATATAACTGTTTGGCCATAATGACCATCGTTATGTTTGGAGAAAAAAGGAGGATGCTTGCAAGCTGAAGAACATCATCCCAACCGTGAAGCACATGGGTGGCAGCATCATGTTGTGGGGGTGCTTTGCTGAAGGAGGGGCTGGTGCACTTCACAAAATAGATGGCTTTTTATGTGGATATAATGAATATATGAAGCAACATCTCAAGACATCAGTCAGGAAGTTAAAGCTTGGTTGCAAATGGTTCTTCAAAATGGACAATGACCCCAAGCATACTTCCAAAGTTGTGTCAAAATGGCTTAAGGACAACAAAGTCAAGGTATTGGAGTGGCCATCACAAAGCCCTGACCTCAATCAGTCGGGTGGTGTCTAACCGCACCGAGTTCTGATAATGACTTCCCTCCCAGTCGGGTGGTGTCTAACCGCACCGAGTTCTGATAATGACTACCCTCCCAGTCGGGTGGTGTCTAACCGCACCGAGTTCTGATAATGACTTCCCTCCCAGTCGGGTGGTGTCTAACCGCACCGAGTTCTGATAATGACTTCCTTCCCAGTCGGGTGGTGTCTAACCGCACCGAGTTCTGATAATGACTTCCCACCCAGTCGGGTGGTGTCTAACCGCACCGAGTTCTGATAATGACTTCCCTCCCAGGGTGTCTAACCGCACCGAGTTCTGATAATGACTTCCCTCCCAGGGTGTCTAACCGCACCGAGTTCTGATAATGACTTCTCTCCCAGTCGGGTGGTGTCTAACCGCACCGAGTTCTGATAATGACTTCCCTCCCAGTCGGGTGGTGTCTAACCGCACCGAGTTCTGATAATGACTTCCCTCTCAGGGTGTCTAACCGCACAGAGTTCTGATAATGACTTCCCTCCCAGTCGGGTGGTGTCTGGTGGTGTCTAGCTGTGCTAGGATAATGACTTCCCTCCCAGTCAGGTGGTGTATAACCGCACCGAGTTCTGATAATGACTTCCCTCCCAGTCGGGTGGTGTCTAACCGCACCGAGTTCTGATAATGACTTCCCTCCCAGTCGGGTGGTGTCTAACCGCACCGAGTTCTGATAATTACTTCCCTCCCAGTCGGGTGGTGTCTAACCGCACCGAGTTCTGATAATGACTTCCCTCCCAGTCGGGTGGTGTCTAACCGCACCGAGTTCTGATAATGACTACCCTCCCAGTCGGGTGGTGTCTAACCGCACCGAGTTCTGATAATGACTTCCCTCCCAGTCGGGTGGTGTCTAACCGCACCGAGTTCTGATAATGACTTCCTTCCCAGTCGGGTGGTGTCTAACCGCACCGAGTTCTGATAATGACTTCCCTCCCAGTCGGGTGGTGTCTAACCGCACCGAGTTCTGATAATGACTTCCCTCCCAGGGTGTCTAACCGCACCGAGTTCTGATAATGACTTCCCTCCCAGGGTGTCTAACCGCACCGAGTTCTGATAATGACTTCCCTCCCAGGGTGTCTAACCGCACCGAGTTCTGATAAAGACTTCCCTCCCAGTCAGGTGGTGTCTAACCGCACCGAGTTCTGATAATGACTTCTCTCCCAGTCGGGTGGTGTCTAACCGCACCGAGTTCTGATAATGACTTCCCTCCCAGGGTGTCTAACCGCAACGAGTTCTGATAATGACTTCCCTCTCAGGGTGTCTAACCGCACCGAGTTCTGATAATGACTTCCCTCCCAGTCGGGTGGTGTCTGGTGGTGTCTAGCTGTGCTAGGATAATGACTTCCCTCCCAGTCAGGTGGTGTCTAACCGCACCGAGTTCTGATAATGACTTCCCTCCCAGTCGGGTGGTGTCTAACCCCACCGAGTTCTGATAATGACTTCTCTCCCAGTCGGGTGGTGTCTAACCGCACCGAGTTCTGATAATGACTTCCCTCTCAGGGTGTCTAACCGCACCGAGTTCTGATAATGACTTCCCTCCCAGTCGGGTGGTGTCTAACCCCACCGAGTTCTGATAATGACTTCCCTCCCAGTCGGGTGGTGTCTAACCGCACCGAGTTCTGATAATGACTACCCTCCCAGTCGGGTGGTGTCTAACCGCACCAAGTTCTGATAATGACTTCCCTCCCAGTCGGGTGGTGTCTAACCGCACCGAGTTCTGATAATGACTTCCTTCCCAGTCGGGTGGTGTCTAACCGCACCGAGTTCTGATAATGACTTCCCTCCCAGGGTGTCTAACCGCACCGAGTTCTGATAATGACTTCCCTCCCAGGGTGTCTAACCGCACCGAGTTCTGATATTGACTTCCCTCCCAGGGTGTCTAACCGCACCGAGTTCTGATAAAGACTTCCCTCCCAGTCAGGTGGTGTCTAACCGCACCGAGTTCTGATAATGACTTCTCTACCAGTCGGGTGGTGTCTAACCGCACCGAGTTCTGATAATGACTTCCCTCCCAGTCGGGTGGTGTCTAACCGCACCGAGTTCTGATAATTACTTCCCTCCCAGTCGGGTGGTGTCTAACCGCACCGAGTTCTGATAATGACTTCCCTCTCAGGGTGTCTAACCGCACAGAGTTCTGATAATGACTTCCCTCCCAGTCGGGTGGTGTCTGGTGGTGTCTAGCTGTGCTAGGATAATGACTTCCCTCCCAGTCAGGTGGTGTATAACCGCACCGAGTTCTGATAATGACTTCCCTCCCAGTCGGGTGGTGTCTAACCGCACCGAGTTCTGATAATGACTTCCCTCCCAGTCGGGTGGTGTCTAACCGCACCGAGTTCTGATAATGACTTCCCTCCCAGGGTGTCTAACCGCACCGAGTTCTGATAATGACTTCCCTCCCAGGGTGTCTAACCGCACCGAGTTCTGATAATGACTTCCCTCCCAGGGTGTCTAACCGCACCGAGTTCTGATAAAGACTTCCCTCCCAGTCAGGTGGTGTCAAACCGCACCGAGTTCTGATAATGACTTCTCTCCCAGTCGGGTGGTGTCTAACCGCACCGAGTTCTGATAATGACTTCCCTCCCAGGGTGTCTAACCGCAACGAGTTCTGGTAATGACTTCCCTCTCAGGGTGTCTAACCGCACCGAGTTCTGATAATGACTTCCCTCCCAGTCGGGTGGTGTCTGGTGGTGTCTAGCTGTGCTAGGATAATGACTTCCCTCCCAGTCAGGTGGTGTCTAACCGCACCGAGTTCTGATAATGACTTCCCTCCCAGTCGGGTGGTGTCTAACCCCACCGAGTTCTGATAATGACTTCTCTCCCAGTCGGGTGGTGTCTAACCGCACCGAGTTCTGATAATGACTTCCCTCCCAGTCGGGTGGTGTCTAACCGCACCGAGTTCTGATAATGACTTCCCTCCCAGTCGGGTGGTGTCTAACCCCACCGAGTTCTGATAATGACTTCCCTCCCAGGGTGTCTAACCGCAACGAGTTCTGATAATGACTTCCCTCTCAGGGTGTCTAACCGCACCGAGTTCTGATAATGACTTCCCTCCCAGTCGGGTGGTGTCTGGTGGTGTCTAGCTGTGCTAGGATAATGACTTCCCTCCCAGTCAGGTGGTGTCTAACCGCACCGAGTTCTGATAATGACTTCCCTCCCAGTCGGGTGGTGTCTAACCCCACCGAGTTCTGATAATGACTTCTCTCCCAGTCGGGTGGTGTCTAACCGCACCGAGTTCTGATAATGACTTCCCTCCGAGGGTGTCTAACCGCAACGAGTTCTGATAATGACTTCCCTCTCAGGGTGTCTAACCGCACCGAGTTCTGATAATGACTTCCCTCCCAGTCGGGTGGTGTCTGGTGGTGTCTAGCTGTGCTAGGATAATGACTTCCCTCCCAGTCAGGTGGTGTCTAACCGCACCGAGTTCTGATAATGACTTCCCTCCCAGTCGGGTGGTGTCTAACCGCACCGAGTTCTGATAATGACTTCCCTCCCAGTCGGGTGGTGTCTAACCGCACCGAGTTCTGATAATGACTTCCCTCCCAGTCGGGTGGTGTCTAACCGCACCGAGTTCTGATAATGACTTCCCTCCCAGGGTGTCTAACCGCACCGAGTTCTGATAATGACTTCCCTCCCAGGGTGTCTAACCGCACCGAGTTCTGATAATGACTTCCCTCCCAGTCGGGTGGTGTCTAACCGCACCGAGTTCTGATAATGACTTCCCTCTCAGGGTGTCTAACCGCAACGAGTTCTGATAATGCCTTCCCTCTCAGGGTGTCTAACCGCACCGAGTTCTGATAATGACTTCCCTCCAAGTCGGGTGGTGTCTTGTGGTGTCTAGCTGTGCTAGGATAATGACTTCCCTCCCAGTCAGGTGGTTTCTAACTGCACTGAGTTCTGATAATGACTTCCCTCCCAGTCGGGTGGTGTCTAACCGCACCGAGTTCTGATAATGACTTCCCTCCCAGTCGGGTGGTGTCTAACCGCACCGAGTTCTGATAATTACTTCCCTCCCAGTCGGGTGGTGTCTAACCGCACCGAGTTCTGATAATGACTTCCCTCCCAGGGTGTCTAACCGCAACGAGTTCTGATAATGACTTCCCTCTCAGGGTGTCTAACCGCACCGAGTTCTGATAATGACTTCCCTCCCAGTCGGGTGGTGTCTGGTGGTGTCTAGCTGTGCTAGGATAATGACTTCCCTCCCAGTCAGGTGGTGTCTAACCGCACCGAGTTCTGATAATGACTTCCCTCCCAGTCGGGTGGTGTCTAACCCCACCGAGTTCTGATAATGACTTCTCTCCCAGTCGGGTGGTGTCTAACCGCACCGAGTTCTGATAATGACTTCCCTCCCAGGGTGTCTAACCGCAACGAGTTCTGATAATGACTTCCCTCTCAGGGTGTCTAACCGCACTGAGTTCTGATAATGACTTCCCTCCCAGTCGGGTGGTGTCTGGTGGTGTCTAGCTGTGCTAGGATAATGACTTCCCTCCCAGTCAGGTGGTGTCTAACCGCACCGAGTTCTGATAATGACTTCCCTCCCAGTCGGGTGGTGTCTAACCGCACCGAGTTCTGATAATGACTTCCCTCCCAGTCGGGTGGTGTCTAACCGCACCGAGTTCTGATAATGACTTCCCTCCCAGGGTGTCTAACCGCACCGAGTTCTGTTAATGACTTCCCTCCCAGTCAGGTGGTGTCTAACCGCACCGAGTTCTGATAATGACTTCCCTCCCAGTCGGGTGGTATCTAACCGCACCGAGTTCTGATAATTACTTCCCTCCCAGTCGGGTGGTGTCTAACCCCACCGAGTTCTGATAATGACTTCCCTCCCAGTCGGGTGGTGTCTAACCGCACCGAGTTCTGATAATGACTACCCTCCCAGTCGGGTGGTGTCTAACCGCACCAAGTTCTGATAATGACTTCCCTCCCAGTCGGGTGGTGTCTAACCGCACCGAGTTCTGATAATGACTTCCTTCCCAGTCGGGTGGTGTCTAACCGCACCGAGTTCTGATAAAGACTTCCCTCCCAGTCAGGTGGTGTCTAACCGCACCGAGTTCTGATAATGACTTCTCTACCAGTCGGGTGGTGTCTAACCGCACCGAGTTCTGATAATGACTTCCCTCCCAGTCGGGTGGTGTCTAACCGCACCGAGTTCTGATAATGACTTCCCTCTCAGGGTGTCTAACCGCACCGAGTTCTGATAATGACTTCCCTCCCAGTCGGGTGGTGTCTGGTGGTGTCTAGCTGTGCTAGGATAATGACTTCCCTCCCAGTCAGGTGGTTTCTAACCGCACCGAGTTCTGATAATGACTTCCCTCCCAGTCGGGTGGTGTCTAACCGCACCGAGTTCTGATAATTACTTCCCTCCCAGTCGGGTGGTGTCTAACCGCACCGAGTTCTGATAATGACTTCCCTCCCAGTCGGGTGGTGTCTAACCGCACCGAGTTCTGATAATGACTTCCCTCCCAGTCGGGTGGTGTCTAACCGCACCGAGTTCTGATAATGACTTCCTTCCCAGTCGGGTGGTGTCTAACCGCACCGAGTTCTGATAATGACTTCCCCCCCAGTCGGGTGGTGTCTAACCGCACCGAGTTCTGATAATGACTTCCCTCCCAGGGTGTCTAACCGCACCGAGTTCTGATAATTACTTCCCTCCCAGTCGGGTGGTGTCTAACCGCACCGAGTTCTGATAATGACTTCCCTCCCAGTCGGGTGGTGTCTAATCGCACCGAGTTCTGATAATGACTACCCTCCCAGTCGGGTGGTGTCTAACCGCACCAAGTTCTGATAATGACTTCCCTCCCAGTCGGGTGGTGTCTAACCGCACCGAGTTCTGATAATGACTTCCTTCCCAGTCGGGTGGTGTCTAACCGCACCGAGTTCTGATAATGACTTCCCTCCCAGGGTGTCTAACCGCACCGAGTTCTGATAATGACTTCCCTCCCAGGGTGTCTAACCGCACCGAGTTCTGATAATGACTTCCCTCCCAGGGTGTCTAACCGCACCGAGTTCTGATAAAGACTTCCCTCCCAGTCAGGTGGTGTCTAACCGCACCGAGTTCTGATAATGACTTCTCTACCAGTCGGGTGGTGTCTAACCGCACCGAGTTCTGATAATGACTTCCCTCCCAGTCGGGTGGTGTCTAACCGCACCGAGTTCTGATAATGACTTCCCTCTCAGGGTGTCTAACCGCACCGAGTTCTGATAATGACTTCCCTCCCAGTCAGGTGGTTTCTAACCGCACCGAGTTCTGATAATGACTTCCCTCCCAGTCGGGTGGTGTCTAACCGCACCGAGTTCTGATAATGACTTCCCTCCCAGTCGGGTGGTGTCTAACCGCACCGAGTTCTGATAATGACTTCCCTCCCAGTCGGGTGGTGTCTAACCGCACCGAGTTCTGATAATGACTTCCTTCCCAGTCGGGTGGTGTCTAACCGCACCGAGTTCTGATAATGACTTCCCTCCCAGTCGGGTGGTGTCTAACCGCACCGAGTTCTGATAATGACTTCCCTCCCAGGGTGTCTAACCGCACCGAGTTCTGATAATGACTTCCCTCCCAGGGTGTCTAACCGCACCGAGTTCTGATAATGACTTCCCTCCCAGGGTGTCTAACCGCACCGAGTTCTGATAAAGACTTCCCTCCCAGTCAGGTGGTGTCTAACCGCACCGAGTTCTGATAATGACTTCTCTCCCAGTCGGGTGGTGTCTAACCGCACCGAGTTCTGATAATGACTTCCCTCCCAGTCAGGTGGTGTCTAACCGCACCGAGTTCTGATAATGACTTCCCTCCCAGTCGGGTGGTGTCTAACCGCACCGAGTTCTGATAATGACTTCCCTCTCAGGGTGTCTAACCGCACCGAGTTCTGATAATGACTTCCCTCCCAGTCGGGTGGTGTCTGGTGGTGTCTAGCTGTGCTAGGATAATGACTTCCCTCCCAGTCAGGTGGTTTCTAACCGCACCGAGTTCTGATAATGACTTCCCTCCCAGTCGGGTGGTGTCTAACCGCACCGAGTTCTGATAATTACTTCCCTCCCAGTCGGGTGGTGTCTAACCGCACCGAGTTCTGATAATGACTTCCCTCCCAGTCGGGTGGTGTCTAACCGCACCGAGTTCTGATAATGACTTCCCTCCCAGTCGGGTGGTGTCTAACCGCACCGAGTTCTGATAATGACTTCCTTCCCAGTCGGGTGGTGTCTAACCGCACCGAGTTCTGATAATGACTTCCCCCCCAGTCGGGTGGTGTCTAACCGCACCGAGTTCTGATAATGACTTCCCTCCCAGGGTGTCTAACCGCACCGAGTTCTGATAATTACTTCCCTCCCAGTCGGGTGGTGTCTAACCGCACCGAGTTCTGATAATGACTTCCCTCCCAGTCGGGTGGTGTCTAATCGCACCGAGTTCTGATAATGACTACCCTCCCAGTCGGGTGGTGTCTAACCGCACCAAGTTCTGATAATGACTTCCCTCCCAGTCGGGTGGTGTCTAACCGCACCGAGTTCTGATAATGACTTCCTTCCCAGTCGGGTGGTGTCTAACCGCACCGAGTTCTGATAATGACTTCCCTCCCAGGGTGTCTAACCGCACCGAGTTCTGATAATGACTTCCCTCCCAGGGTGTCTAACCGCACCGAGTTCTGATAATGACTTCCCTCCCAGGGTGTCTAACCGCACCGAGTTCTGATAAAGACTTCCCTCCCAGTCAGGTGGTGTCTAACCGCACCGAGTTCTGATAATGACTTCTCTACCAGTCGGGTGGTGTCTAACCGCACCGAGTTCTGATAATGACTTCCCTCCCAGTCGGGTGGTGTCTAACCGCACCGAGTTCTGATAATGACTTCCCTCTCAGGGTGTCTAACCGCACCGAGTTCTGATAATGACTTCCCTCCCAGTCAAGTGGTTTCTAACCGCACCGAGTTCTGATAATGACTTCCCTCCCAGTCGGGTGGTGTCTAACCGCACCGAGTTCTGATAATGACTTCCCTCCCAGTCGGGTGGTGTCTAACCGCACCGAGTTCTGATAATGACTTCCCTCCCAGTCGGGTGGTGTCTAACCGCACCGAGTTCTGATAATGACTTCCTTCCCAGTCGGGTGGTGTCTAACCGCACCGAGTTCTGATAATGACTTCCCTCCCAGTCGGGTGGTGTCTAACCGCACCGAGTTCTGATAATGACTTCCCTCCCAGGGTGTCTAACCGCACCGAGTTCTGATAATGACTTCCCTCCCAGGGTGTCTAACCGCACCGAGTTCTGATAATGACTTCCCTCCCAGGGTGTCTAACCGCACCGAGTTCTGATAAAGACTTCCCTCCCAGTCAGGTGGTGTCTAACCGCACCGAGTTCTGATAATGACTTCTCTCCCAGTCGGGTGGTGTCTAACCGCACCGAGTTCTGATAATGACTTCCCTCCCAGTCAGGTGGTGTCTAACCGCACCGAGTTCTGATAATGACTTCCCTCCCAGTCGGGTGGTGTCTAACCGCACCGAGTTCTGATAATTACTTCCCTCCCAGTCGGGTGGTGTCTAACCCCACCGAGATCTGATAATGACTTCCCTCCCAGTCGGGTGGTGTCTAATCGCACCGAGTTCTGATAATGACTACCCTCCCAGTCGGGTGGTGTCTAACCGCACCAAGTTCTGATAATGACTTCCCTCCCAGTCGGGTGGTGTCTAACCGCACCGAGTTCTGATAATGACTTCCTTCCCAGTCGGGTGGTGTCTAACCGCACCGAGTTCTGATAATTACTTCCCTCCCAGGGTGTCTAACCGCACCGAGTTCTGATAATGACTTCCCTCCCAGGGTGTCTAACCGCACCGAGTTCTGATAAAGACTTCCCTCCCAGTCAGGTGGTGTCTAACCGCACCAAGTTCTGATAATGACTTCTCTACCAGTCGGGTGGTGTCTAACCGCACCGAGTTCTGATAATGACTTCCCTCCCAGTCGGGTGGTGTCTAACCGCACCGAGTTCTGATAATGACTTCCCTCTCAGGGTGTCTAACCTCACCGAGTTCTGATAATGACTTCCCTCCAAGTCGGGTGGTGTCTGGTGGTGTCTAGCTGTGCTAGGATAATGACTTCCCTCCCAGTCAGGTGGTTTCTAACCGCACTGAGTTCTGATAATGACTTCCCTCCCAGTCGGGTGGTGTCTAACCGCACCGAGTTCTGATAATGACTTCCCTCCCAGTCGGGTGGTGTCTAACCGCACCGAGTTCTGATAATGACTTCCCTCCCAGTCGGGTGGTGTCTAACCGCACCGAGTTCTGATAATGACTTCCCTCCCAGTCGGGTGGTGTCTAACCGCACCGAGTTCTGATAATGACTTCCTTCCCAGTCGGGTGGTGTCTAACCGCACCGAGTTCTGATAATGACTTCCCTCCCAGTCGGGTGGTGTCTAACCGCACCGAGTTCTGATAATGACTTCCCTCCCAGGGTGTCTAACCGCACCGAGTTCTGATAATGACTTCCCTCCCAGTCGGGTGGTGTCTAACCGCACCGAGTTCTGATAATGACTTCCCTCCCAGTCGGGTGGTGTCTAACCGCACCGAGTTCTGATAATGACTACCCTCCCAGTCGGGTGGTGTCTAACCGCACCAAGTTCTGATAATGACTTCCCTCCCAGTCGGGTGGTGTCTAACCGCACCGAGTTCTGATAATGACTTCCTTCCCAGTCGGGTGGTGTCTAACCGCACCGAGTTCTGATAATGACTTCCCTCCCAGGGTGTCTAACCGCACCGAGTTCTGATAATGACTTCCCTCCCAGGGTGTCTAACCGCACCGAGTTCTGATAATGACTTCCCTCCCAGGGTGTCTAACCGCACCGAGTTCTGATAATGACTTCCCTCCCAGTCGGGTGGTGTCTAACCCCACCGAGTTCTGATAATGACTTCCCTCCCAGTCAGGTGGTGTCTAACCGTGTCGAGTTCTGATAATGACTTCCCTTCCAGTCTGTTGGTGTCTAGCTGTGCTAGGATAATGACTTCCCTCCCAGTCGGGTGGTGTCTAGTTGTGCTATTATAATGACTTCTCTCCTAGTCGGGTGGTGTCTAGTCACTCCACGCTCTGATAACTGATAACAGTTTTCTACAAGCAGTTTTGGAGTACTCGTCACACATTCCATTTATTTGCTCACATGTATGAGTGTGTGTCCAGGAGATAGGCCTGCAAGTCCCAGCCAAATACATGAAAAGATCTGCACATGATGGCCAGCCCAGCTATAACGGGGGGGGACACACCACACCACACCACAGCCTCAGTCATAAAATGGTACATTTCTGAGATATCACTGATATCGCTGTGATGTCACTGAGATGTCAGATGTCGCTGAAATGTCGCTGAGATGTCGCTGAGATGTCGCTGAGATGTGTCGTAGGATCATCAGAATTTGTTGGTAACATATGTAAGATGTTTAATATTAATCAAATGTGTGTAAATTACTTCTCATCAAGAATGTTATTTTTGTATGATACTGTGGCAGGGTTGCAGTATCTGTTCTATGTCAAGACTAAGATGCAGGGCCGCTGAGAGGGGAGAGGTCAAAGTATCATCATGTGTAAACATATCTTTTGCTCCACTGTGTGTGTGCCAGTTCACTCCCTAGTTTTCCCATCGGAGATGGCAGTGTCTGGAATCATTCTCCTCTCCGTGAGTTTGTCCATGAGGTTGTATTTTGAGTTGGTTGTATCTAAATGACAATTTGATATATGCCTGTTGATATGGAGGATTTGGTTTATGGTTCTGGGGTTTGGGAAAGGAGACAAAGCTGAACGATGAATTATGTCTATGCTGTCTGACTATGTGTGTCTTTGCTATTAAAGGACCTCATTTGAAATGTGGAAGGGGCTCTCAGAGAATTCATGGTTAGACACTGAATCGATCTGAGAGTCACAGGGTTGTGATAGAGCTCATATAATTAAAGATGGACTTTTATAACTAACTCTGACTTGTGTGTGTGGTTTGCTCCCATGATTTGGTAAATAGAGGAAATTTCCACGACAGATGTCGCTGAGATAATACTGAGATTACTGCCATATCACTAAGATATCACTGGGATATTACTGAGATACTTTCATAGAATTTAAACCAACAAGACAATCCAAGACAATTCTAGTTAAATGTCATCATTCAGATTGATTAGATGTGGGCAATTTAATATAATTTAGCCATGGTCAAGGGAAAAAGGGTATTATCAGGATAGAGAGGCCTAAACTCTACCCTTTGGACTCTGCTGAAATAACTCCATAATAGTGTTTGCTTGTGACTGGAGGCCAGCTGAACTTTATTTCCATAATGTAATAGTTTATTGATTTACTGTCAGGTAGTCAAGGTACAATAGCCTATAAGGCACAATGAAATACCTGTGAACATCTCAAGCAGAACAGTGACATTAAAGCACTCTCTCTCGCCTCCTGTCGAGCAGAGAGAAACAGCTGATAAGATATCCACTCTTCTGAACACTCCACAGCGAGAGGACAGGCACGAGGCCGTTCCATAGATACACCAATGGTCGGTCAGTTGTATTGGTGGGTGGGTCCCTCTGCCCCTGTTCATTACAGGCTATGCAGTGGGACTGTAGAAACTTCACAAAACTCTAATAACGGCTGGGGTGAATTAATGGGACTGATTAATGTTTTAGCCAAGAGAATTAACTTCTTAGGACTAGGCTCCTTTTTTTATTTTCAAAGTAAACTGCCTGTTGCTCAGGCCCTGAAGAAAAGATATGCATATAATTGGTATCATTGGAAAGAAAACACTTTGAAATTTGTACAAATGTTAAAATAATGTTGTTTTTTTTGAGACCATGCTCTTAGAAAGTCAAGTAAATGGTCATATTGAGAATTAGCTCCCTGGATGCAATTCCTATGGCTTCCACAGGGTGTCAGCAGTCTATGTTCAAGGTTTCAGGCTTGTAATTTCAAAAACGAATAAGAAACATCAGTTTTAGTACAAGGACACAATCTTGTAAATTCGTGTTTGCGCAAGCCTTGAAGACTGAACGCACCTGCTAAAATCGCTTTCCTATTGAACACACTTCTTTCCGTAAAAAATATTATAGTTTGATTACATTTGAGGGTATCTGGTTGTGGACAGGTGTCTTTTATACTGATAACAAGTTCAAACAGGTGCCATTAATACAGTTAACGAGTGGAGGACAGAGGAGCCTCTTAAAGAAGAAGTTACAGGTCTGTGAGAGCCAGAAATCTTGCTTGTTTGTAGGTGACCAAATACTTATTTTCCACCATAATTTGCAAATAAATTCATTAAAAATCCTACAATGTGATTTTCTGCATTTTTTTCCCTCATTTTGTCTGTCATAGTTGAAGTGTACCTATGATGAAAATTACAGGCCTCTCTCATCTTTTTAAGTGGGAGAACTTGCACAATTGGTGGCTGACTAAATACTTTTTTGCCCCACTGTATATGGTGATTGGCATCAACATTTTTATAGTATTACCACGATGACTGACCTCACAGTTCGTCTTTCAATCACCCACGTGGGTATAACCAATGAGGAGATGGCACGTGGGTACCTGCTTCTATAAACCAAAGAGGAGATGGGAGAGGCAGGACTTGCAATACCTCACAACTAGACCTGACTTCTATTTTAGCCCTTGGCAATGCAGACACTCGTTGTCGCGCGCAAGCAGTGTGGGTGCAAAATGCGAATAATATGAGATTTCTACATTTATTTTATTTTGCGAGCGGTGTAGTCAGGGTATAGGCTGTGGGCTACTAAGAAGATTTAGGGTGAGTTCAGGTGATGAGGAAGGAAAAAGATAAGCTCAACCTGATTATTCTCCAGTAGCCTAATTACAACATTTGATTGGTTGATTGATTTAGGCTATATATCGTGCTGAGCTGTCTGACTTTTTAGCATGTGTACTAACGACGTGCCACTGAGTAAAGCCAGAGTTTCTATGCATGCGGATGACTCAACACAATACATGTCACCTACTACAGCGACTGAAATGACTGCAACACTTAAAGAGCTGCAGTTATGTTCAGAATGGGTGGCAAGGAATAAGTTAGGCCTAAATATTTCAAAAACTAAAAGCATTATACTTTGGACAAATCATTCACAAAACACTAAACCTCATTTAAATATTGTAATAAATAATGTGGACATTAAAGTTGAGGTGACTAAACTGCTTGGAGTAACCCTGGATTGCAAACTGTCATGTTCAAAACATATTGTTACAACAGTAGCTAAAATGGGGAGAAGTCTGTCCATAATAAAGCTCTGGGAGTTCTCTTTTTCTAGCTATGGTAACAAAAATGATGTCCAATTGACCCTAAGCATGATGGGAATTTAAACTCAGGAACCACACCAGTGTGGAAGCACCTTCGTTCAAAATACTTTGTATCCCTCGTTTACTCAAGTGTTTCCTTTATTTTGGCAGTTACAAGACGTCAGTAATACTGATAAGCATTTCAGAGGAAAAAATATACACAGCTATCATCAGTCCCATTCAATGGAGGGACGGAATCACGAGCAGCCCCAGCATCACCATCACCCCCAGCATCACCAGCATCACAGTCATCATCATTGTCATCATCTGACGTAGGTAACAATGTGTGTGTGTGTGTGTGTGTGTGTGTATGTGTGTGAACGTCAGGATTTTGGGCACTAGCAATAGCATTTTATACCAGCCCAGTATGGCCGGTCCTAGCCTCAGATTAATCTCCATCCCTTGGGTATTATATAGAACAATAAACTACAGAGTCTGAGTCCCTGGTTGTCACGAATCCCGTTTCCTGAGTCTGTTTTTGCCTGTGTTCTGTCCTGGAGTGTTTTTTCCGGCGTCCTGGAACGCACCCTGTCTGGTTGCCGAGCAATGTAGCCAGTTGGGAGTTCTGATTACCCGCACCTGTATCCCATCAGCTATCTGCACACCTGGTCCTGATCATCATCTCTCCTCTTCATAAGCCCGGACCTGACATCCATTCCCTGCCGGATCGTTAGCCATGAACAGTATGTTGTGCCATAGTATCAGCCTCAAGTTGGATAGAATTTGTTTTGTTGTTTTTTACGTATTGCTTGCCTTGAACTTACCTCCGTTTGTTCTGTCTTCAGTTACTCACCCGGATCATTTACCCCATTCCCGCCTGGTCGTCAGAGGATTCCGCTACCCCATTGGATCCACCTATTTACTTCCATCAACTCACCACCACTACCCGCTACACCACCTGGATATATCTACCCATTCACATTCACTTGTAAATAAATACTCACCTTCTTCCTACTCTCCTTGTCCTGGTCTGCTTCT